>NW_027016276.1:0-10162 GCF_036934945.1 Oncorhynchus masou masou
TAAATATGGTTCTCAATTAGGGACAACGATTGACAGCTGCCTCTGATTGAGAACCATACCAGGCCAAACACAGAAATAGTAAATCATAGAAAAACTAACATAGACAACCCACCCAACTCACGCCCTGACCATACTAAAACAAAGACATAACAAAAGAACCACTGAGGAAGTACAGTTCCCCGCTCAGCCCAGTCAAAACTGTTCGCTGCTCTGGCCCCCCAATGGTGGAACAAACTCCCTCACGACGCCAGGACAGCGGAGTCAATCACCACCTTCCGGAGACACCTGAAACCCCACCTCTTTAAGGAATACCTAGGATAGGATAAAGTAATCCTTCTCACCCCCCCCTTAAATGATTTAGATGCACTATTGTAAAGTGGCTGTTCCACTGGATGTCATAAGGTGAATTCACCAATTTGTAAGTCGCTCTGGATAAGAGCGTCTGCCAAATGACTTAAATGTAAATGTAACTAAGGTCAGAACGTGACATATACAGTGCCTTGCGAAAGTATTCGGCCCCCTTGAACTTTGCGACCTTTTGCCACATTTCAGGCTTCAAACATAAAGATATAAAACTGTATTTTTTTGTGAAGAATCAACAACAAGTGGGACACAATCATGAAGTGGAACGACATTTATTGGATATTTCTAACTTTTTTAACAAATCAAAAACTGAAAAATTGGGCGTGCAAAATTATTCAGCCCCCTTAAGTTAATATTTTGTAGCGCCACCTTTTGCTGCGATTACAGCTGTAAGTTGCTTGGGGTATGCCTCTATCAGTTTTGCACATCGAGAGACTGAAATTGTTTCCCATTCCTCCTTGCAAAACAGCTCGAGCTCAGTGAGGTTGGATGGAGAGCATTTGTGAACAGCAGTTTTCAGTTCTTTACACAGATTCTCGATTGGATTCAGGTCTGGACTTTGACTTGGCCATTCTAACACCTGGATATGTTTATTTTTGAACCATTCCATTGTAGATTTTGCTTTATGTTTTGGATCATTGTCTTGTTGGAAGACAAATCTCCGTCCCAGTCTCAGGTCTTTTGCAGACTCCATCAGGTTTTCTTCCAGAATGGTCCTGTATTTGGCTCCATCCATCTTCCCATCAATTTTAACCATCTTCCCTGTCCCTGCTGAAAAAGCAGGCCCAAAACCATGATGCTGCCACCACCATGTTTGACAGTGGGGATGGTGTGTTCAGAGTGATGAGCTGTTGCTTTTACGCCAAACATAACGCTTTGCATTGTTGCCAAAAAGTTCAATTTTGGTTTCATCTGACCAGAGCACCTTCTTCCACATGTTTGGTGTGTCTCCCAGGTGGCTTGTGGCAAACTTTAAACAACACTTTTTATGGATATCTTTAAGAAATGGCTTTCTTCATGCCACTCTTCCATAAAGGCCAGATTTGTGCAATAAACGAATGATTGTTGTCCTATGGACAGAGTCTCCCACCTCAGCTGTAGATCTCTGCAGTTCATCCAGAGTGATCATGGGCCTTTTGGCTGCATCTCTGATCAGTCTTCTCCTTGTATGAGCTGAAAGTTTAGAGGGACGGCCAGGTCTTGGTAGATTTGCAGTGGTCTGATACTCCTTCCATTTCAATATTATCGCTTGCACAGTGCTCCTTGGGATGTTTTAGAGCTTGGGAAATCTTTTGTATCCAAATCCGGCTTTAAACTTCTTCACAACAGTATCTCGGACCTGCCTGGTGTGTTCCTTGTTCTTCATGATGCTCTCTGCGCTTTTAACGGACCTCTGAGACTATCACAGTGCAGGTGCATTTATACAGAGACTTGATTACACACAGGTGGATTGTATTTATCATCATTCGTCATTTAGGTCAACATTGGATCATTCAGAGATCCTCACTGAACTTCTGGAGAGAGTTTGCTGCACTGAAAGTAAAGGGGCGGAATAATTTTGAAACGCCTAATTTTTCAGTTTTTGATTTGTTAAAAAAGTTTTAAATATCAATAAATGTCGCTCCACTTCATGATTGTGTCCCACTTGTTGTTGATTCTTCACAAAAAATACAGTTTTATATCTTTATGTTTGAAGCCTGAAATGTGGCAAATGTCGCGAAAGTTCAAGGGGGCTGAATACTTCGCAAGCACTGTATATACCATACCAGCCAAAAGATTGGACACCTACTCATTCCAGAATTGTTCTTTATTTTTACTATTTTCTACATTGTAGAATAATAGTGAAGTCAACTCTGAAATAACACATATGGAATAATGTAGTTTCCAAAAAAGTGTTGAATCAAAATATATTTTATATTTCAGATTCTTTGAAGCAGCCACCCTTTGCCTTAATGACAGCTTTGCACACTCATACATATACAGTTGAAGTCAGAAGTTAACATACACCTCAGCCAAATACATTTAAACTCAGTTTTTCACAATTCCTGACATTTAATCAGAGTAAAATTCCCTGTCTTTGGTCAGTTAGGATCACCACTTTATTTTAAGAATGTGAGATGTTAGAATACTCGTAGAGAGAATGATTTATTTCAGCTTTTATTTATTTCATCACATACTCAGTGGGTCAGAAGTTTACATACACTCAATTAGTATTTGGTAGCATTGGCTTTAAATGATTTAACTTGGGTCAAACGTTTTGGGTAGCCTTCCACAAGCTTCCCACAATAAGTTGGGTGAATTTTTGGCCCATTCCTTCTGACAACTGGTGTAACTGAGTCAGGTTTGTAGGCCTCCTTGCTCGCACACTTTTTCAGTTCTGTCCACACATTTTCTATAGGTTTGAGGTCAAGGCTTTGTGATGGCCACTCCAATAACTTGACTTTGTTGTCCTTAACTTCTTCGATATAGGGGCGTTCTTTTAATTTTTGGATATTTTTTTTTCTCCCCATTTTAAACAAGATATTTTGTCACGAAAAGATGCTCGACTATGCATATAATTGACAGCTTTGGAAAGACACTCTGACGTTTCCAAAACTGCAAAGATATTGTCTGTGAGTGCCACAGAACCAATGCTACAGGTGAAACCAAGATGAAATTTCATACAGGAAGTGCCCCAGATTTGCGCTGTGTTCCAATGTCTCCTTATATGGCTGTGAATGCGCCAGAATGAGCCTACACTTTCTGTCATTTCCCCAAGGTGTCTGCAGCATTGTGACGTATTTGTAGGCATATCATTGGAAGATTGACCATAAGAGACTACATTTACCAGGTGTCCGCTTGGTGTCCTTCGTCGAAATTATTGCGCAATCTCCAGCTGCGTGCATTTTTCCATTTGGTTCAGAGGAGAAAGGCAACTGCCACGAATGATATATCATTGAATAGATATGTGAAAAACACCTTGAGGATTGATTCTAAACAACATTTGCCATGTTTCTGTCGATATTATGGAGTTAATTTGGAAAAAAGTTTGGCGTTGTAATGACTGAATTTTCCGTTTTTCTTAGCCAAACGTGATGAACAAAACGGAACGATTTCTCCTACACAAATAATATTTTTGGAAAAACTGAACATTTGCTATCTAACTGAGAGTCTCCTCAATGACAACATCTTCAAAGGTAAATGATTTTATTTGAATGCTTTTCTTGTTTTTGTGAAAATGTTGCCTGCTGAATGCTAGGCTAATGCTATGCTAGCTATCAATACCTCTTACACAAATGCTTGTGTAGCGATGGTTGAAAAGCATATTTTGAAAATCTGAGATGACAGTGTTGTTTAACAAAAGGCTAAGCTTGTGAGTGAATATATTTCTTTCATTTAATTTGCAATTTTCATGAATAGTTAACGTTGAATTATGCTAATGAGCTTGAGGCTATGATTACGCTCCCGGATACGGGATTGATCGACGCTAGAGGTTAAGCTATTTCGCCATAACTTTGGGGTCATTGTCCATTTAGAAGACCCATTTGTGACCAAACTTCCTGACTGATGTCTTGAGATGTTGCTTCAATACATCCACATAATTTTCCCTCCTCATGATGCTATCTGTTTTGTGAAGTGCACATTTCCGCCTGCAGAAAAGCACTCCCACAACATGATGCTGCCACCCTCTGCTTCACGGTTGGGATGGTGTTCTTCCTCTTGCAAGCCCCCCTTTTCCTCCAAACATAACGATGGTCATTATGGCCAAACAGTTCTATTTTTGTTTCATCAGGCCAGAGGACATTCTCCAAAAAGTACAATCTTTGTCCCCATGTGCAGTTGCAAACCGTAGTCTGGATTTTTTATGGCGGTTTTGGAGCAGTGGCTTCTTCCTTGCTGAGCGGCCTTTCAGGTTATGTCGTTTACTGTGGATATAGATACTTTTGTACCTGTTTCCTCCAGTATCTTCACAAGGTCCTTGTTGCTGTTGTTCTGGGAAGAGTAACCGGGTGGTAGCCGGCTAGTGACAGTGACTAAGTTCAGGGCAGAGTACTGGGTGAATGCCCGGCTAGTGATAGCTATTTAACAGTCTGATTGCCTTAAGATCGAGCTGTTTTTCTTTTCTCTCTGTCCCAGCTTTGATGCACCTATACTGACTTCACCTTCTGGATAATAATGGGATGTACAGGCCATTGATGATCATCTTGGCCTTCCTGTGACACCCAGCTGCTGTAGATGTCCTGATGGGCAGGCAGTGTGCTCCTGGTGATGCGTTGCGCTGACCTCACCACCCTCTGGAGAGACTTGCGGTTGCCGACGGTACAATTGCCATACCAGGGCGGTGATACAGCCCGACAGGATGCTCTCAATAGTGCACCTGTAAAAGTTTGTGAGGGTCTTAGGGGGCCAAGCCAAATACTTCAGCCTCCTGAGATTGAAGGGTGCTGTTGCGCCTTCACCACACTGTGTAGGTGGGTGGACCATCTCAGATTGTCAGTGATGTGTATGCCGATTAACATATTTTTTGACCATTTTAATTGAAAACGTTCACAGTAAGGTACTTAATTTGATATTGAGATAATAACAGCTGCATTGACCTTTAATACAATATATTACTGACCTTAATATGATGCTGAGGTGGCCATACATCAGGACCAGAGTGTTAGGTATGTGTGACAAATGCCAAGTAGGGAAATGCAGCAGCCTCCAAATCACAACCACATCTTAGGTGCCAGGGGAACATTGGGTTAACTGCCTTGATCATGACGACAGATTTTTACTTTGTCAGCTCAAGGATTCAATCCCAGCAACCTTTCTGTTACTGGCCCAACGCTCTAACCACTAGGACACCTGCCACCCCATGTCATTACCTGATGTGATACGATAGTATGCACAGTAGTATGTAGTGTTGCTATAATGCTATAATGTAGACTCATATTGTGGTCTCCCCCTCATCTCTCCTCTTCTCTGCACCGTCCCTGCTGGAGCCCATCATTGCTATGTGAGCTGACAGTTCATCTCCTAAGGGGAGACTGAAAACAAAGCAGACCATCAAAACCTTCCAAAACCTTAAGCTTTCAAATGGGCCCCTCTTCCCCCTCCTCCCATCCCCATTTGAACACAAATCCACTTGCTCTATTTCCCACTTGCTGCTTCAAGGGTTAGGGGCCACTCCCATCTTACAGTATTGCCTATGATACACTTTGCACTGATACCGAAATGGCACAAAACCTGGCACCAAAACTAGACGCCAATGAAGCAGCATAAAGTTCAGTGATGTGAGCAGTCAGATGGTATCCGAGAACAGCCAGACCCTCCTTGCAGACTGACAGCCTCTCAGACCTGTGCTCGGAAGGAATAGGAGTGTCAATGAGCACAGTTACATGCACACAATCATTTCATTATTGTGGATAGTCAAGTCAATATAAGAGTTTGTTTAAAATGTTTACATGCTTTGCAAGAAGAACGATTTCCCTAATAATCCTGTTAACATGGACTGAAATAAGGCCTCTGATGGGACTTTTGATAAATGCAGAAATATAAATAAACATTCTACCAGTGACCATGTTATAAATATTCTACCAGTGACCATGTTATTTTTGCATAGACTTTTTTGATTCTGAATACAGACGTATAAAGTTTTGTATGTGAAAACTATTTCCAACATGCATGCTTTAAGTTTTTCCGTATTCAGTTCACTCATGCAAAAAGGGAGCTAGCACATATTTTTTGGGCTCCCGAGTGGTGCAGCAGTCTAAGTAGCAGTTCAGACGTGTTGTCGTGTCCCGTGCATATATCTGTTTTTTCTTCATATATATTTTTTCATATTTTTTACCTCAATTTCAACATGCTCTCCTGCAACCAATGTGGTATGGATCTGCTTTTTTCTATACTTTAGAACTGGAACCCCCAACAGAAGCTAGCCAGATAACTAGTTACTAGATAGTAGTCAGTTAGCTACTGCTAGCTGTCATCAGCTAACCTTAGCCCGGTCAGCTCCCGACAGTCTGCACAGCTGGATTCAACCCAGAGCATACCGGACTGCTTTTTCTCCACATCTCTAGATTCCTACCACAAGCTCTGAACCTTTTCACCTGGATCATCGCAGCTAGCTAGCTGCTATCCGAGTGGCCTCCCCTGGCTAACATCTCTGTCCCGAAGCAAGCACCAGTTAGCCTGGAACTAGCCTCGTGCTAGGCCCATCTCCTGCTAGCTGAAGAGGTCCATCAGCCACTCCTTGGGCTACAATACCTATTTTGCAAATTGGCCTGGACCCCTTTTACTGCCGACACGGAGCCCCGCCATTCCATCACGACTGGTGAAGTAATCGAAGTGATCTGCCTGAGGGGGTTTCAACAGGCTCCTCCATCGTCCACTGAAGGCCCATCCTCTAGCCTACTAGCCGCGGCCCGCTAGCTGTCCAGAGCACATTGGACTGTTAGCGAAAGATGTCTATCAGCCAATTTATTGGGCTACAATAGCTATTTTCCCAGTTGGCCTGGACTCTTTTACTGCCTACACGGAGTCCTGCCCGAGCCATCACGACTGGTCTGCCGATGTAACAATCTGAGGGGCTACAACAGACCCTTCTGTCACGACGTCCCCCTAAGGCCCTTCTGCTAGCCTGCTAGCCCTGGCCCACGAGCTGTCTGAATCGCCATGTCTCAGCTCACCTGGCTACCCACTGGTCCCTATGATCACTCGGCTACACATGCCTCTCCCTAATGTCAATATGCCTTGTCCATTGCTGTTTTGGTTAGTGATTATTTTCTTATTTCACAGTAGAGCCTCCAGTCCTGCTCAATATGCCTTAGCTTGCCCTTTTGTTCCACCTCCCACACATGCGGTGACCTCACATGGTTTAAATGATGTCTCTAGAGACAAAACTCTCTCATCATCACTCAATGCCTAGGTTTACCTCCCATTATATTCACATCCTACCATACCCTTATCTGTACATTATGACTTGAATCTATTCTTCAGCACCAAGAACCATGCTCTCCCAAGAACTCTCTGTTCCAAACGCACTAGATGACCAGTTCTTGTAGCCTGTAGCCATACCCTTATTCTGTGCCCTGGACACCATATGTGAATTGATTGCCCCCCATCTATGTCAGGACCCGGTTACGAACCTGGGTCTCCGGAGTGAGAAACAGTCACTTAACCAACTGAGCCACGAATAGTCAGCAGAACCCAGAAGATGAGGCAGACACAGCGGTACTTAAGACGGAGTATTTAATAAAGTAAAAAGGAGAAGTCCTTAAATACAAAAATGGCAAATCCAAAAGGTGGTAGGAATAGCACAAAAAAGCCTCCAAGAGATACTCAAAAACAAAAACAGAATTCCACAAGAGCATCCACCGGAATCGACAAGAAAACACAGAACACTAGGGCTGGGTGCTAACATACAAACACAGAGCACAGAACTGAGGGAAACTAAGGGTTTAAATACAATCAGGGAAACGAGGTACAGGTGCAAATAATAATGGGGAACAAGGAAAAAACATAAGGTCAAAGGACAATGGGGGCATCTAGTGACCAAAACCCGGAACAACCCTGGCCAAATCCTGACAGAATCCCCCCTAGGAACGGCTCCTGACGTTCCTACCAGCTCTCTCAGGGTGGAGGGCCCTGAACTGACCGAATGAGGTCAGGATCCAGGATGTCTTTGGCAGGAACCCAGGAGCTCCTGGGACCGTAGCCTTCCCAGTCCACCAGATACTGCCAGGACCGCTGCACCCGGCGGGAATCCAGTATCCGATGGACGGTATAAGCCGGCTGGCCTCCAATGACACGAGGCGGAGGGGAGGTCTGTCTGCCGGGACAAGGGGAGAAAAACAACAGGTTTTAACAATGAAATGTGAAATGTGGGATTAATCTTAAGGGATCTGGGTAAAGTGTAGGCGATAAGAAACTGGGTTAACTCTCCTGGCAACCTTGAAGGGACCGATGTATTTTTGGGACAGCTTGCGAGACTCCACCCGTAGAGGTAAGTTTCTTGTGGAGAGCCAGACTCTCTGGCCGGGGCGCAGGGTAGGGCCCGGGACGCGACGTCTGTTGGCTTGTTGTTGGTACCTCTGTGAGGAACGCATAAGATTAAGACGGGTCTTCCTCCACATAAGCCGACAGCGTCTGACGAACTTCAAGGCTGAAGGCACTCTGACTTCTGCCTCCTGGTCCGGGAACAATGGAGGAGCATAGCCAAACTGACACTGCAGGGAACATACCAGTGGAGGAGGAGCGCAAGGTGTTGTGCGCGTATTCGGCCCAAACAATAAAGGGATGACCATGTGGACGGGTTGTCACGAGTCATACATCGGAGGGTGGTTTCCAGCTCTTGATTCATCCTCTCTGTTTGGCTGTTGGACTCCGGATGGTACCCTGAAGATAGACTGGCAGAAGCCCCCATGAGTTGGCAGAAGGCCTTCCAAAACCTTGAGGCGAACTGGGGACCTCTGTCAGAAACCATATCTTGAGGAATGCCGAAGACTCGGAACACATGATTAATTACCAACTCAGCCGTTTCCCTTGGCAGAAGGTAACTTAGTCAGAGGGACGAACCTGGCCGCCTTTGAAAACCTGTCGATTATGACTAGGATAGTAGTATTGCCATGGGATGGAGGAAGTCCAGTAATAAAGTCCAATGAGATATGGGACCAGGGTCTGTGGGGAACAGGTAAAGGGTGAAGGAGTCCTTGAGGGCGGAGGTGAGAAGATTTGCCCTGGCAGCACACGGGACAGGCATTGACGAAAGTGGCAACGTCTTTATGGTAGCCACCAGAACTTACGCTGGATGAATTCCAAGGTGCGACCTACTTCCCCGGGATGACAGGTGAGGCGAGAGGAGTGCCTCTGCTTAGGACCTGAGTCCTCACTGCCTTGGGAACAAACAACCGATTGGCAGGACCTCCTTTCGGGTCCGGTTCGCTAGCTTGAGCACGTCTCACGGTATCCTCAACTTGCCACGAGATCGGAGCCACAATCTTAGCAGCAGGAAGGACAGGCATGTCCGTGTCATCTCGAATGGCAGGAGCGTAGACTCGGGACAGGGCATCCGGTTTGAGATTCTTCGACCCGGGCCGATAGGTGAGGATAAACTGGAATCGATTGAAGAAAAGAGACCATCTAGCTTGTCTAGAGTTCAACCGGTCTAATAAGGCGCTCCTTCGATATAAAGAGCTTTTGACGAGCATTTTAAAAAGGTATCAGTTTATTTTCACGAGGTTGGAGTAGTAAAATGTTCAACTTGTAAAGACATTGGCTGGTTGTGCCTTTAGATTTCGAGAGAACGTACGTCTAAAGAATAATTGCTCACTTCTCCAATTTACTTCTCAAACTCCGTTCTGATCTGCTTCGAAAGCGTTCCCGGAAGTCTTAAGATGTTGCGCCTCTGTGTTTTTACAAACTCGGTGTCGGTGCTTTCGTTTTCCCCATCCAGGCTCTATGAAAAGACAACTGGGCCGATGCACCTGAAATCAAAACGACACTGTAGCTTTCTTATGACTCATATTTATAGTCTCTTTTCCAGGAAGTACGAAGAGGAACCACACCCCCTTTCCATACTGCTTTCTGATTGCCGGTTCCCATCACGTGATCCAGAAGTGAAAGGATTCTGGTTTTTCCGGAGGTAAGGAAATAAACACAACTCAATTATACTTATGATTTTTACCTGACAAAATGTAAAAATATAAAGTTATATTGTATGACTACAACGTGTTTTAACTGCACACGGTGTCGTCCTTTCCCTGGTGGCGACCTTCCAGTTGTACTTATGTAATGTCGGTGTATATGAGCAATACGTAACTGAACGAAGTACAAG
>NW_027016277.1:0-10160 GCF_036934945.1 Oncorhynchus masou masou
CTATGTAACACAGGTTGTCAAGCAGTCATTTAACTGTCTACTGGGCCACTATGTAACACAGGTTGTCAAGTCAGTCATATGTAACACTCAAGCAGTCATTTAACTGGGCCACTATGTAACACAGGTTGTCATTTAAGCACTGGGTCATTTAACTGTCTACTGGGCCACTATGTAACACAGGTTGTCAAGCAGTCATTTAACTGTCTACTGGGCCACTATGTAACACAGGTTGTCAAGCAGTCATTTAACTGTCTACTGGGCCACTATGTAACACAGGTTGTCAAGCAGTCATTTAACTGTCTACTGGGCCACTATGTAACACAGGTTGTCAAGCAGTCATTTAACTGTCTACTGGGCCACTATGTAACACAGGTTGTCAAGCAGTCATTTAACTGTCTACTGGGCCACTATGTAACACAGGTTGTCAAGCAGTCATTTAACTGTCTACTGGGCCACTATGTAACACAGGTTGTCAAGCAGTCATTTAACTGTCTAAATGGGCCACTATGTAACACAGGTTGTCAAGCAGTCATTTAACTGTCTACTGGGCCACTATGTAACACAGGTTGTCAAGCAGTCATTTAACTGTCTACTGGGCCACTATGTAACACAGGTTGTCAAGCAGTCATTTAACTGTCTACTGGGCCACTATGTAACACAGGTTGTCAAGCAGTCATTTAACTGTCTACTGGGCCACTATGTAACACAGGTTGTCAAGCAGTCATTTAACTGTCTAAATGGGCCACTATGTAACACAGGTTGTCAAGCAGTCATTTAACTGTCTACTGGGCCACTATGTAACACAGGTTGTCAAGCAGTCATTTAACTGTCTACTGGGCCACTATGTAACACAGGTTGTCAAGCAGTCATTTAACTGTCTACTGGGCCACTATGTAACACAGGTTGTCAAGCAGTCATTTAACTGTCTAAATGGGCCACTATGTAACACAGGTTGTCAAGCAGTCATTTATCTGTCTACTGGGCCACTATGTAACACAGGTTGTCAAGCAGTCATTTAACTGTCTAAATGGGCCACTATGTAACACAGGTTGTCAAGCAGTCATTTAACTGTCTAAATGGGCCACTATGTAACACAGGTTGTCAAGCAGTCATTTAACTGTCTACTGGGCCACTATGTAACACAGGTTGTCAAGCAGTCATTTAACTGTCTACTGGGCCACTATGTAACACAGGTTGTCAAGCAGTCATTTAACTGTCTACTGGGCCACTATGTAACACAGGTTGTCAAGCAGTCATTTAACTGTCTACTGGGCCACTATGTAACAACACAGTCATTTAACTGTTGTCAAGCAGTCATTTAACTGTCTAAATGGGCCACTATGTAACACAGGTTGTCAAGCAGTCATTTAACTGTCTACTGGGCCACTATGTAACACAGGTTGTCAAGCAGTCATTTAACTGTCTACTGGGCCACTATGTAACACAGGTTGTCAAGCAGTCATTTAAATGTCTACTGGGCCACTATGTAACACAGGTTGTCAAGCAGTCATTTAACTGTCTACTGGGCCACTATGTAACACAGGTTGTCAAGCAGTCATTTAACTGTCTAAATGGGCCACTATGTAACACAGGTTGTCAAGCAGTCATTTAACTGTCTAAATGGGCCACTATGTAACACAGGTTGTCAAGCAGTCATTTAACTGTCTACTGGGCCACTATGTAACACAGGTTGTCAAGCAGTCATTTAACTGTCTACTGGGCCACTATGTAACACAGGTTGTCAAGCAGTCATTTAACTGTCTACTGGGCCACTATGTAACACAGGTTGTCAAGCAGTCATTTAACTGTCTACTGGGCCACTATGTAACACAGGTTGTCAAGCAGTCATTTAACTGTCTACTGGGCCACTATGTAACACAGGTTGTCAAGCAGTCATTTAACTGTCTACTGGGCCACTATGTAACACAGGTTGTCAAGCAGTCATTTAACTGTCTAAATGGGCCACTATGTAACACAGGTTGTCAAGCAGTCATTTAACTGTCTACTGGGCCACTATGTAACACAGGTTGTCAAGCAGTCATTTAACTGTCTAAATGGGCCACTATGTAACACAGGTTGTCAAGCAGTCATTTAAATGTCTACTGGGCCACTATGTAACACAGGTTGTCAAGCAGTCATTTAACTGTCTACTGGGCCACTATGTAACACAGGTTGTCAAGCAGTCATTTAACTGTCTACTGGGCCACTATGTAACACAGGTTGTCAAGCAGTCATTTAACTGTCTACTGGGCCACTATGTAACACAGGTTGTCAAGCAGTCATTTAACTGTCTACTGGGCCACTATGTAACACAGGTTGTCAAGCAGTCATTTAACTGTCTAACTGGGCCACTATGTAACACAGGTTGTCAAGCAGTCATTTAACTGTCTAAATGGGCCACTATGTAACACAGGTTGTCAAGCAGTCATTTAACTGTCTACTGGGCCACTATGTAACACAGGTTGTCAAGCAGTCATTTAACTGTCTAAATGGGCCACTATGTAACACAGGTTGTCAAGCAGTCATTTAACTGTCTACTGGGCCACTATGTAACACAGGTTGTCAAGCAGTCATTTAACTGTCTAAATGGGCCACTATGTAACACAGGTTGTCAAGCAGTCATTTAACTGTCTACTGGGCCACTATGTAACACAGGTTGTCAAGCAGTCATTTAACTGTCTAAATGGGCCACTATGTAACACAGGTTGTCAAGCAGTCATTTAACTGTCTAAATGGGCCACTATGTAACACAGGTTGTCAAGCAGTCATTTAACTGTCTAAATGGGCCACTATGTAACACAGGTTGTCAGCAGTCATTTAAGTCATTTAAACTGTCTACTGGGCCACTATGTAACACAGGTTGTCAAGCAGTCATTTAACTGTCTACTGGGCCACTATGTAACACAGGTTGTCAAGCAGTCATTTAACTGTCTAAATGGGCCACTATGTAACACAGGTTGTCAAGCAGTCATTTAACTGTCTAAATGGGCCACTATGTAACACAGGTTGTCAAGCAGTCATTTAACTGTCTAAATGGGCCACTATGTAACACAGGTTGTCAAGCAGTCATTTAACTGTCTACTGGGCCACTATGTAACACAGGTTGTCAAGCAGTCATTTAACTGTCTACTGGGCCACTATGTAACACAGGTTGTCAAGCAGTCTACTGGGCCACTATGTAACACTGTCAAGCAGTCATTTAACTGTCTACTGGGCCACTATGTAACACAGGTTGTCAAGCAGTCATTTAAATGTCTACTGGGCCACTATGTAACACAGGTTGTCAAGCAGTCATTTAACTGTCTACTGGGCCACTATGTAACACAGGTTGTCAAGCAGTCATTTAACTGTCTACTGGGCCACTATGTAACACAGGTTGTCAAGCAGTCATTTAACTGTCTACTGGGCCACTATGTAACACAGGTTGTCAAGCAGTCATTTAACTGTCTACTGGGCCACTATGTAACACAGGTTGTCAAGCAGTCATTTAACTGTCTACTGGGCCACTATGTAACACAGGTTGTCAAGCAGTCATTTAACTGTCTACTGGGCCACTATGTAACACAGGTTGTCAAGCAGTCATTTAACTGTCTACTGGGCCACTATGTAACACAGGTTGTCAAGCAGTCATTTAACTGTCTACTGGGCCACTATGTAACACAGGTTGTCAAGCAGTCATTTAACTGTCTACTGGGCCACTATGTAACACAGGTTGTCAAGCAGTCATTTAACTGTCTACTGGGCCACTATGTAACACAGGTTGTCAAGCAGTCATTTAACTGTCTACTGGGCCACTATGTAACACAGGTTGTCAAGCAGTCATTTAACTGTCTACTGGGCCACTATGTAACACAGGTTGTCAAGCAGTCATTTAACTGTCTACTGGGCCACTATGTAACACAGGTTGTCAAGCAGTCATTTAACTGTCTACTGGGCCACTATGTAACACAGGTTGTCAAGCAGTCATTTAACTGTCTACTGCCACAATCTACACAGGTTGGGCCACTATGTAACACAGGTTGTCAAGCAGTCATTTAACTGTCTACTGGGCCACTATGTAACACAGGTTGTCAAGCAGTCATTTAACTGTCTACTGGGCCACTATGTAACACAGGTTGTCAAGTCATTTAGTCATTTAAGGTTGTCAAGCAGTCATTTAACTGGGCCACTATGTAACACAGGTTGTCAAGCAGTCATTTAACTGTCTACTGGGCCACTATGTAACACAGGTTGTCAAGCAGTCATTTAACTGTCTACTGGGCCACTATGTAACACAGGTTGTCAAGCAGTCATTTAACTGTCTACTGGGCCACTATGTAACACAGGTTGTCAGCAGTCATTTAACAGTCATTTAACTGTCTAAATGGGCCACTATGTAACACAGGTTGTCAAGCAGTCATTTAACTGTCTAAATGGGCCACTATGTAACACAGGTTGTCAAGCAGTCATTTAACTGTCTAAATGGGCCACTATGTAACACAGGTTGTCAAGCAGTCATTTAACTGTCTACTGGGCCACTATGTAACACAGGTTGTCAAGCAGTCATTTAACTGTCTACTGGGCCACTATGTAACACAGGTTGTCAAGCAGTCATTTATCTGTCTACTGGGCCACTATGTAACACAGGTTGTCAAGCAGTCATTTAACTGTCTACTGGGCCACTATGTAACACAGGTTGTCAAGCAGTCATTTAACTGTCTACTGGGCCACTATGTAACACAGGTTGTCAAGCAGTCATTTAACTGTCTACTGGGCCACTATGTAACACAGGTTGTCAAGCAGTCATTTAACTGTCTACTGGGCCACTATGTAACACAGGTTGTCAAGCAGTCATTTAACTGTCTACTGGGCCACTATGTAACACAGGTTGTCAAGCAGTCATTTAACTGTCTACTGGGCCACTATGTAACACAGGTTGTCAAGCAGTCATTTAACTGTCTAAATGGGCCACTATGTAACACAGGTTGTCAAGCAGTCATTTAACTGTCTAAATGGGCCACTATGTAATACAGGTTGTCAAGCAGTCATTTAAATGTCTACTGGGCCACTATGTAACACAGGTTGTCAAGCAGTCATTTAACTGTCTACTGGGCCACTATGTAACACAGGTTGTCAAGCAGTCATTTAACTGTCTACTGGGCCACTATGTAACACAGGTTGTCAAGCAGTCATTTAAATGTCTACTGGGCCACTATGTAACACAGGTTGTCAAGCAGTCATTTAACTGTCTACTGGGCCACTATGTAACACAGGTTGTCAAGCAGTCATTTAACTGTCTACAGGATACACAACTACTACTATCCTGACGCTAGCAGGATACACTAATAGTACTATCATGACACACTACTACTATCATGACACACTACTACTATCATGACACACTACTACTATCTTGACACACTACTACTATCTTGACACACTACTACTATCATGACACACTACTACTATCATGAAACACTACTACTATCCCGTACACACTACTACTATCATGACACACTACTACTATCATGACACACTACTACTATCCCGTACACACTACTACTATCATGACACACTACTACTATCATGACACACTACTACTATCCCGTACACACTACTACTATCATGACACACTACTACTATCATGACACACTACTACTATCCCGTACACACTACTACTATCATGACACACTACTACTATCATGACACACTACTACTATCCCGTACACACTAATACTATCATGACACACTACTACTATCATGACACACTACTAGCAGGATCCACACCCCATGGCACTTAAGTGACATGCAAAATTGAAATATTTACTCATCCTCTGGTAAATCAACAGTCTATACCACAGGGACCCAGTAAATACACATCTGGAAGTCTGCATTTGACACCACTGAGCCCCCCCCCCCTTCCATGTTCTCACAGTTTAAGCCCAGCAGTACTATGAAAATTGTTTTCAACTGTCTTTAATCTCAGAGTAGCCCTCCTCTGACACCTTTATATCATCGCGTGTCAGGAAAGATACTATTTTAGATGAGGATCTGCATTGAACTCCACCTGAAATATCCCTACAATGCCCCATAGACGGGCACTACAGTGAAGTGACAATTACATTGTGGGAATTGACATTCCCCTCGCCTAAAAATCCTCTCGAGATCCGACTGGAAATCATTACATGAATGGGTCACCCTCTTCATTATCCCCATAATGACCTCGTTCAAAATGGCCAGCCTTCCCTTAGCGGCGGGATCATGATATAATCTTCAGTTTAATTAGATGACCCCAGAGATGGCCGTTATGTTGAGGACAATGACTGGGCTCCTGCTTATTGTTCATGGCCGGTTGTAAAGACTCGTCACAATGGATTCCAGGGAAGCCATTAAATGAAAGAGAGAGAAAAGCTATTGGTAGGGAGCTTCTGAGTACAGCACCAATACATTGTAAATTAGGTATTGGAACTGACCCTGTATATAGTGTGGTATTAACTGACCCTGTATATAATATGGTACCGGAACTGACCCTGTATATAGTGTGGTATTAACTGACCCTGTATATAGTATGGTTTTAACTGACCCTGTATATAGTATGGTACTAACTGACCCTGTATATAGTATGGTATTAACTGACCCTGTATATAGTGTGGTTTTAACTGACCCTGTATATAGTATGGTACTAACTGACCCTGTATATAGTATGGTATTAACTGACCCTGTATATAATATGGTATTAACTGACCCTGTATATAGTATGGTATTAACTGACCCTGTATATAGTATGGTACTAACTGACCCTGTATGTAGTATGGTACTGAACTGACCCTGTATATAGTATGGTATTAACTGACCCTGTATATAGTATGGTATTAACTGACCCTGTATATAGTATGGTACTGGAACTGACCCTGTAAATGGTGTGGTAATAACTGAGCCTGTATATAGTATGGTATTAACTGACCCTGTATATAGTATTAACTGACCCTGTATATAGTATGGTACTAACTGACCCTGTATATAGTATGGTACTAACTGACCCTGTATATAGTATGGTATTAACTGACCCTGTATATAGTATGGTATTAACTGACCCTGTATATAGTATGGTATTAACTGACCCTGTATATAGTATGGTATTAACTGACCCTGTATATAGTATGGTATTAACTGACCCTGTATATAGTATTAACTGACCCTGTATATAGTATGGTACTAACTGACCCTGTATATAGTATGGTACTAACTGACCCTGTATATAGTATGGTACTAACTGACCCTGTATATAGTATGTTATTAACTGACCCTGTATATAGTATGGTATTAACTGACCCTGTATATAGTATGGTATTAACTCACCCTGTTTATAGTATGGTACTAACTGACCATGTATATAGTACGGTACTAACTGACCCTGTATATAGTATGGTACTAACTGACCCTGTATATAGTATGGTACTAACTGACCCTGTATATAGTATGGTACTAACTGACCCTGTATATAGTATGGTATTAACTGACCCTGTATATAGTATGGTATTAACTGACACTGTATATAGTATGGTATTAACTGACCCTGTATATAGTATGGTATCAACTGACCCTGTATATAGTGGTACTAATTGACCCTGTATATAGTATGGTACTGGAACTGACCCTGTAAATTGTGGTACTAACTGACCCTGTATATAGTATGGTACTGGAACTGACCCTGTAAATTGTGTGGTATTAACGGAGCCTGTTCATAGTATGCCTACTAACAGTTGAAGTCGGAAGTTTACATACACTTAGATTGGAGTCATTAAAACTTGTTTTACACTAAGTTGAGTGCCTCAGTGCCTCAGACCAGAGGACATTTCTCCAAAAAGTACGATCTTTGTCCCCATGTGCAGTTGCAAACCGTCTGTCTTTTTTATGGCGGTTTCAGAGCAGTGGCTTCTTCCTTGCTGAGCGGCTTTTGAGGTTATGTCGATGTAGGACTCGTTTTACTGTGGATATAGATACTTTTCTACCTGTTTACTCCAGCATCTTCACAATGTCCTTTAATGTTGTTCTGGGATTGATTTGCACTTTTCGCACCAAAGTACGTTCATCTCTAGGAGACAGAATGCATCTCCTTCCTGGGGTGTATGACGGCAGTGTGGTCCCATGGTATTTATACTTGCATTCTATTGATTGTACAGATGAACGTGTATTTGGAATTTGCTCCCAAGGATGAACCAGACTTGTGGAGGTCTCCAATTTTTTTTCTGACGTCTTGGCTGATTTCTTTTGATTTTCCCATGATGTCAAGCAAAGAGGCCCTGAGTTTGAAAGTAGGCCTTGAAATACATCCACAGGTACACCTCCAATTGACTCAAATGATATCAATTAGCCTATCAGAAGCTTCTAAAGCCATGACATCATTTTCTGGAATTTTCCAAGCTGTTTAAAGGCACAGTCAACTTAGTGTATGTAAACTTCTGACCCACTGGAATTGTGATATAGTGAATTATAAGTGAAATAATCTTTGTAAACAATTGTTAGAAAAACTACTTGTGTCATATACAAAGTAGATGTCCTAACCGACTTGCCAAAACTATAGTTTGTTAACAAGACATTTGTGGAGTGGTTGAAAAACGAGTTTTAATGACTCCAACCTAAGTGTTTGTAAACTTCTGACTTCAACTTTACTTATTGTGTTCTTCATATTTCATCTTATTTATCCTGTTTTTTTTCTATCATTACATTGTTGAGTTTTGAATTTGAAGGAAAAATATTTCACTGTATGTGTGCATGCAACATTAAAAACGTGAAACTTGAAACAATAAGGAGTCTGAAGATCAATAGAGAACGAGAACGAGAATTAACCTTTTCAACACTCAGGTCAAGTTCATGATTCTGTGTTTCTAACTGGGCATAATTTAAATTTACATGACTACTGTATGTGACATACATTTCTGTACACCATGGCGTATGGCATAATACCAACTAAACATAATACCGACTAAACTTAATACCGACTAAACATTCTACCAACTAAACATAATAACAACTAAACATACTACCAACTAAACTTAATACCAACTAAACTTAATACCAACTAAACTTAATACCAACTAAACATACTACCAACTAAACATAATACCAACTAAACATACTACCAACTAAACTTAATACCAACTAAACATACTACCAACTAAACGTACTACCAACTAGACTTAATACCAACTAAACATACTACCAACTAAACTTAATACCAACTAAACATACTACCAACTAAACATAATACCAACTAAACTTAATACCAACTAAACATACTACCAACTAAACATAATACCAACTAAACTTAATACCGACTAAACATACTACCAACTAAACTTAATACCAACTAAACATACTACCAACTAAACTTAATACCAACTAAACATACTACCAACTAAACATACTACCAACTAGACTTAATACCAACTAAACATACTACCAACTAAACTTAATACCAACTAAACATACTACCAACTAAACATAATACCAACTAAACTTAATACCAACTAAACATACTACCAACTAAACATAATACCAACTAAACTTAATACCGACTAAACATACTACCAACTAAACTTAATACCAACTAAACATACTACCAACTAAACTTAATACCAACTAAACATACTACCAACTAAACATAATACCAACTAAACTTAATACCGACTAAAGATACTACCAACTAAACATAATACCAACTAAACTTAATACCAACTAAGCATACTACCAACTCAATTTAATACCAACTAAACATAATACCAACTAAACATACTACCAACTAAACTTAATACCAACTAAACATACTACCAACTAAACATAATACCAACTAAACATAATACCAACTAAATGTAATACCAACTAAGCATACTACCAACTAAACTTAATACCAACTAAACATAATACCAACTAAACATAATACCAACTAAACATAATACCAACTAAACTTAATACCAACTAAGCATACTACCAACTAAATTTAATACCAACTAAACTTAATACCAACTAAACATACTACCAACTAAACTTAATACCAACTAAACATACTACCAACTAAACATAATACCAACTAAACTTAATACCAACTAAACTTAATACCAACTAAACATACTACCAACTAAACTTAATACCAACTAAACATACTATCAACTAAACTTAAT
>NW_027016278.1:0-10159 GCF_036934945.1 Oncorhynchus masou masou
CAGCTAAAATCAATCATTTGATCCTAGCAGAGGTGTGGTAGCCTTTAATGGGTTTGGGGCTTATACTGTTGCATTATGGCTGAGGATGATCTGCTATAATGTCCATGATTTTGTGTGTGTGTGTATGATTTCATTCAGTATGTTGTGTTTTTTTCGACCATTGTTTGTATTGATTGGGCTACACAGAGCCCACTCTTTGTGTGGCTGGAGAGGTAAAGTGATCTGGAATGATGTGAGCTGCCTGCCTGGCCGGCTGGCTGCATGCCTGCCACGTGACTAACTGAGCCAATCTGGAAGTCATCAGCCAGCAAGGAGAGCCCACATGGAGCCCAGTCTCTTCCTGCTTCACTTTGTTTGCTTTTTCTGGTTTTCCTACACCTTGGTGGTGAGCTGAGTGTGATGGTTACTGACTTACTGATGGATACTGACTTACTGACTGACTGACTGACTGATGGATACTGACTGACTGGATGGTTGACTGACTGACTGACTGACTGACGGATACTGACTGACTGACTGACTGACTGACTGGTGGATACTGACTGACTGACTGACTTACTGACTGACTGGCTGATGGATACTGACTGACTGACTGATGGATACTGACTGACTGACTGACTGATGGATACTGACTGACTGACTGACTGACGGATACTGACTGACTGACTGATGGATACTGACTGACTGACTGATGGATACTGACTGACTGACTGACGGATACTGACTGACTGACTGATGGATACTGACTGACTGACTGACTGACGGATACTGACTGACTGACTGACTGACTGACTGGTGGATACTGACTGACTGACTGACTGATGGATACTGACTGACTGACTGATGGATACTGACTGACTGACTGACGGATACTGACTGACTGACTGACTGATGGATACTGACTGACTGACTGATGGATACTGACTGACTGACTGACTGATGGTTATTGACTGACTGATGGTCACTGACTGACTGACTGATGGTTACTGGCTGGCTGACTGATGGTTACTGTCTTATGGTTACTGACTGACTGACTAATGGTTACTGTCTTATGATTACTGACTGACTGACTGATGGTTACTGTCTATGATTAGTGACTAACTGACTGATGGTTCCTGTCTTATGGTTACTGACTGACTGACTGATGGTTACTGTCTGGCTGACTGATGGTTACTGTCTTATGGTTACTGACTGACTGACTAATGGTTACTGTCTTATGATTACTGACTGACTGACTGATGGTTACTGTCTATGATTAGTGACTAACTGACTGATGGTTCCTGTCTTATGGTTACTGACTGACTGACTAATGGTTACTGTCTTATGATTACTGACTGACTGACTGATGGTTACTGTCTATGATTAGTGACTAACTGACTAATGGTTACTGTCTTATGATTACTGACTGACTGACCGATGGTTACTGTCTATGATTAGTGACTAACTGACTGATGGTTCCTGTCTTATGGTTACTGACTGACTGACTGATGGTTACTGTCTATGATTAGTGACTAACTGACTGATGGTTCCTGTCTTATGATTACTGACTGACTGACTGATGGTTACTGTCTATGATTAGTGACTAACTGACTGATTGTTCCTGTCTTATGATTACTGACTAACTGACTGATGGTTACTGTCTTATGATTAGTGACTAACTGACTGATGGTTACTGTCTAATGAATACTGACTGACTGACTGATGGTTACTGTCTCATGATTACTGACTGACTGACTGATGGTTCCTGTCTTATGATTACTGACTGACTGACTGATGGTTACTGTCTTATGATTACTGACTGACTGACTGATGGTTACTGTTGTATGATTACTGACTGACTGACTGATGGTTACTGTCTATGATTAGTGACTGACTGACTGATGGTTACTGTCTTATGATTACTGACTGACTGACTGATGGTTACTGTCTTATGATTACTGACTGACTTACTGATGGTTACTGTCGTATGATTACTGACTGACTGACTGACGGATACTGACTGACTGACTGACTGATGGATACTGACTGACTGACTGATGGATACTGACTGACTGACTGACTGATGGTTATTGACTGACTGATGGTCACTGACTGACTGACTGATGGTTACTGGCTGGCTGACTGATGGTTACTGTCTTATGGTTACTGACTGACTGACTAATGGTTACTGTCTTGTGATTACTGACTGACTGACTGATGGTTACTGTCTATGATTAGTGACTAACTGACTGATGGTTCCTGTCTTATGGTTACTGACTGACTGACTGATGGTTACTGTCTGTGGCTGACTGATGGTTACTGTCTTATGGTTATCTGACTGACAAATGGTTACTGTCTTATGATTACTGACTGACTGACTGATGGTTACTGTCTATGATTAGTGACTAACTGACTGATGGTTCCTGTCTTATGGTTACTGACTGACTGACTAATGGTTACTGTCTTATGATTACTGACTGACTGACTGATGGTTACTGTCTATGATTAGTGACTAACTGACTGATGGTTCCTGTCTTATGGTTACTGACTGACTGACTGATGGTTACTGTCTTATGATTACTGACTGACTGACTAATGGTTACTGTCTTATGGTTACTGACTGACTGACTAATGGTTACTGTCTTATGATTACTGACTGACTGATGGTTACTGTCTATGATTAGTGACTAACTGACTAATGGTTACTGTCTTATGATTACTGACTGTCTGACCGATGGTTACTGTCTATGATTAGTGACTAACTGACTGATGGTTCCTGTCTTATGGTTACTGACTGACTGACTGATGGTTACTGTCTATGATTAGTGACTAACTGACTGATGGTTCCTGTCTTATGATTACTGACTGACTGACTGATGGTTACTGTCTATGATTAGTGACTAACTGACTGATGGTTCCTGTCTTATGATTACTGACTAACTGACTGATGGTTACTGTCTTATGATTAGTGACTAACTGACTGATGGTTACTGTCTAATGAATACTGACTGACTGACTGATGGTTACTGTCTCATGATTACTGAGTGACTGACTGATGGTTCCTGGGTCTATGATTACTGACTGACTGACTGATGGTTACTGTCTTATGATTACTGGGACTGACTGACTGATGGTTACCGTTGTGCGATTACTGACTGACTGACTGATGGTTACTGTCTATGATTAGTGACTGACTGACTGATGGTTACTGTCTTATGATTACTGACTGACTGACTGATGCACATTGGGTCTTATGATTACTGACTGACTACTGATGGTTACTGTCGATAGATTACTGACTGACTGAGGTTGTCTTATGATTGCCGACTGACTGACTGATGGTTACATTGTCGATGATTACCGAATTGATCTGACTGATGGTTACTGATTAGTGACTGACTGACTGATGGTTACTGTCTTATGGTGACTGACTGATGGTTACTGTCTATGATTAGTGATTGACTGATGGTTATCTTATGATTACTGACTGACTGACTGATGGTTACTGTCTATGATTAGTGACTAACTGACTGATGGTTACTGTCTATTATTACTGACTGACTGACTCATGGTTACTGTCTAATGATTACTGACTGACTGACTGATGGTTACTGTCTCATGATTACTGACTGACTGACTGATGGTTACTGTCTTATGATTAGTGACTAACTGACTGATGGTTACTGTCTTATGATTACTGACTGACTGACTGATGGTTACTGTCTTATGATTACTGACTGACTGACTGATGGTTACTGTCTAATGATTACTGACTGACTGACTGATGGTTACTGTCTCATGATTACTGACTGACTGACTGATGGTTACTGTCTAATGAATACTGACTGACTGATGGTTACTGTCTATGATTAGTGACTAACTGACTGATGGTTAATGTCTTATGATTACTGACTGACTGACTCATGGTTACTGTCTAATGATTACTGACTGACTGACTGATGGTTACTGTCTCATGATTACTGACTGATGGTTACTGTCTTATGATTACTGACTGACTGACTGATGGTTACTGTCTCATGATTACTGACTGACTGACTGATGGTTACTGTCTTATGATTACTGACTGACTGACTGATGGTTACTGTCTTATGATTACTGACTGACTGACTGATGTTACTGGGTCTTACGATTACTGACTGACTGAGTCATGTTTACTGTCGTATGATTACTGACTTACTGACTGATGGTTACTACTATATGTTTACTGACTGATGGTTACTGACTGACTGACCGATGGTTACTGTCTTATGATTACTGACTGACGACTGATGGTTACTGTCTTATGGTTACAGACTGACTGACTGATGGTTACTGTCTTATGATTACTGACTGACTGACTGATGGTTACTGTTCTACGATTACTGACTGACTGATCCATGTTTACTGTCGATGATTAGCTGACTTACTGACTGATGGTTACTGTCATATGTTTACTGACTGATGGTTACTGACTTACTGACTACGAAGTCGCTGTCTAATGAATACTGACTGACTGACTGACTGATGGTTACTGTCTCATGATTACTGACTGACTGACTGATGGTTCCTGTCTTATGATTACTGACTGACTGACTGATGGTTACTGTCTTATGATTACTGACTGACTGACTGATGGTTACTGTTGTATGATTACTGACTGACTGATGGTTACTGTCTATGATTAGTGACTGACTGACTGATGGTTACTGTCTTATGATTACTGACTGACTGACTGATGGTTACTGTCTTATGATTACTGACTGACTTACTGATGGTTACTGTCGTATGATTACTGACTGACTGATGGTTACTGTCTTATGATTACTGACTGACTGACTGATGGTTACTGTCGTATGATTACTGACTGACTGACTGATGGTTACTGTCTATGATTAGTGACTGACTGACTGATGGTTACTGTCTTATGATTACTGACTGACTGACTGATGGTTACTGTCTATGATTAGTGACTGACTGACTGATGGTTACTGTCTTATGATTACTGACTGACTGACTGATGGTTACTGTCTATGATTAGTGACTAACTGACTGATGGTTACTGTCTATTATTACTGACTGACTGACTCATGGTTACTGTCTAATGATTACTGACTGACTGACTGATGGTTACTGTCTCATGATTACTGACTGACTGACTGATGGTTACTGTCTTATGATTAGTGACTAACTGACTGATGTTTACTGTCTTATGATTACTGACTGACTGACTGATGGTTACTGTCTTATGATTACTGACTGACTGACTGATGGTTACTGTCTAATGATTACTGACTGACTGACTGATGGTTACTGTCTCATGATTACTGACTGACTGACTGATGGTTACTGTCTAATGAATACTGACTGACTGATGGTTACTGTCTATGATTAGTGACTAACTGACTGATGGTTAATGTCTTATGATTACTGACTGACTGACCTGTTGGGTTACTGTCTAATGATTACTGACTGACTGACTGATGGTTACTGTCTCATGATTACTGCCTGACTGACTGATGGTTACTGTCTTATGATTACTGACTGACTGACTGATGGTTACTGTCTCATGATTACTGACTGACTGACTGATGGTTACTGTCTTATGATTACTGACTGACTGAATGATGGTTACTGTCTTATGATTACTGACTGACTGACTGATGGTTACTGTCTTACGATTACTGACTGACTGACTCATGTTTACTGTCGTATGATTACTGACTTACTGACTGATGGTTACTGTCATATGTTTACTGACTGATGGTTACTGACTGACTGACCGATGGTTACTGTCTTATGATTACTGACTGACTGACTGATGGTTACTGTCTTATGGTTACTGACTGACTGACTGATGGTTACTGTCTTATGATTACTGACTGACTGACTGATGGTTACTGTCTTACGATTACTGACTGACTGACTCATGTTTACTGTCGTATGATTACTGACTTACTGACTGATGGTTACTGTCATATGTTTACTGACTGATGGTTACTGACTGACTGACCGATGGTTACTGTCGTATGATTACTGACTTACTGACTGATGGTTACAGTCGTATGATTACTGACTGACTGACTGATGGTTACCGTCGTATGATTACTGACTGACTAACTGATGGTTACTGTCTTATGGTTACTGACTGACTGACTGATGGTTACTGTCTTATGATTACTGACTGACTGACTCATGGTTACTGTCTAATGATTACTGACTGACTGACTGATGGTTACTGTCTCATGATTACTGACTGACTGACTGATGGTTACTGTCTTATGATTACTGACTGACTGACTGATGGTTACTGTCTTATGATTACTGACTGACTGACTGATGGTTACTGTCTTACGATTACTGACTAACTGAGTCATGTTTACTGTCGTATGATTACTGACTTACTGACTGATGGTTACTGTCTTATGTTTACTGACTGATGGTTACTGACTGACTGACCGATGGTTACTGTCTTATGATTACTGACTGACTGACTGATGGTTACTGTCTTATGGTTACTGACTGACTGACTGATGGTTACTGTCTTATGATTACTGACTGACTGACTGATGGTTACTGTCTTACGATTACTGACTGACTGACTCATGTTTACTGTCGTATGATTACTGACTTACTGACTGATGGTTACTGTCATATGTTTACTGACTGATGGTTACTGACTGACTGACCGATGGTTACTGTCGTATGATTACTGACTTACTGACTGATGGTTACGGTCGTATGATTACTGACTGACTAACTGATGGTTACTGTCTTATGGTTACTGACTGACTGACTGATGGTTACTGTCGTATGATTACTGACTGACTAACTGATGGTTACTGTCTTATGGTTACTGACTGACTAACTGATGGTTACTGTCTTATGGTTACTGACTGACTAACTGGTGGTTACTGTCTTATGGTTACTGACTGACTAACTGATGGTTACTGTCTTATGGTTACTGACTGACTGACTGATGGTTACTGACTGACTGATGGTTACGGTTGTATGATTACTGACTGACTGACTGATGGTTACGGTCGTATGATTACTGACTGAATGACTGATGGTTACTGTCTTATGATTAGTGACTAACTGACTGATGGTTACTGTCTTATGATTACTGACTGACTGACTGATGGTTACTGTCTTATGATTACTGACTGACTGACTGATGGTTACTGTCTAATGATTACTGACTGACTGACTGATGGTTACTGTCTCATGATTACTGACTGACTGACTGATGGTTACTGTCTAATGAATACTGACTGACTGATGGTTACTGTCTATGATTAGTGACTAACTGACTGATGGTTAATGTCTTATGATTACTGACTGACTGACTCATGGTTACTGTCTAATGATTACTGACTGACTGACTGATGGTTACTGTCTTATGATTACTGACTGACTGACTGATGGTTACTGTCTCATGATTACTGACTGACTGACTGATGGTTACTGTCTTATGATTACTGACTGACTGACTGATGGTTACTGTCTTATGATTACTGACTGACTGACTGATGGTTACTGTCTTACGATTACTGACTGACTGAGTCATGTTTACTGTCGTATGATTACTGACTTACTGACTGATGGTTACTGTCATATGTTTACTGACTGATGGTTACTGACTGACTGACCGATGGTTACTGTCTTATGATTACTGACTGACTGACTGATGGTTACTGTCTTATGGTTACAGACTGACTGACTGATGGTTACTGTCTTATGATTACTGACTGACTGACTGATGGTTACTGTCTTACGATTACTGACTGACTGACTCATGTTTACTGTCGTATGATTACTGACTTACTGACTGATGGTTACTGTCATATGTTTACTGACTGATGGTTACTGACTTACTGACTGATGGTTACGGTCGTATGATTACTGACTGACTGACTGATGGTTACGGTCGTATGATTACTGACTGACTAACTGATGGTTACTGTCTTATGGTTACTGACTGACTGACTGATGGTTACTGTCGTATGATTACTGACTGACTAACTGATGGTTACTGTCTTATGGTTACTGACTGACTAACTGATGGTTACTGTCTTATGGTTACTGACTGACTAACTGATGGTTACTGTCTTATGGTTACTGACTGACTAACTGATGGTTACTGTCTTATGGTTACTGACTGACTGACTGATGGTTACTGACTGACTGATGGTTACGGTCGTATGATTACTGACTGACTGACTGATGGTTATGGTCGTATGATTACTGACTGAATGACTGATGGTTACTGTCGTATGAATACTGACTGACTGACTGATTGTTACTGTCTTATGATTACTGACTGACTGACTGATGGATACTGACTGACTGGCTGATTGACTGACTGACTGACGGATACTGACTGACTGACTGACTGACTGATGGATACTGACTGACTGACTGATGGATACTGACTGACTGACTGACTGGCTGATGGATACTGACTGACAGACAGACTGATTGATACTGACTGACTGACTATTGGATACTGACTGACTGACTGACTGACTGATGGATACTGACTGACTGACTGATGCTTACTGACTGATGGATATTGACTGACTGACTGACTGATGGATACTGACTGACTGACTGACTGATGGATACTGACTGCCTGACTGATGGATACTGACTGACTGACTGATGGATACTGACTGACTGACTGACTGATGGATTCTGACTGACTGACTGATGTATACTGACTGCCTGACTGATGGATACTGACTGCCTGATGGATACTGACTGACTGATGGTTACAGTCTTATGGTTACTGGCTGACTGACTGATGGTTACTGTCTTATGATTACTGACTGACTGACTGGTGGTTACTGTCTTATGATTACTGACTGACTGACTGATGGTTATGGTCTCATGATTACTGACTGGTTGACTGATGGTTACTGTCTATGATTAGTGACTGACTGACTGATGGTTATGGTCTCATGATTACTGACTGACTGACTGATGGTTACTGTCTTATGAATACTGACTGACTGACTGACTGATGGTTACTGTCTCATGATTACTGACTGACTGAATGATGGTTACTGTCTCATGAATACTGACTGACTGACTGATGGTTACTGTCTATGATTAGTGACTGACTTACTGATGGTTAGAGTCTAATGAATACTGACTGACTGACTGATGATTACTGTCTTATGGTTACTGACTGACTGACTGATGGTTACTGTCGTATGATTACTGACTGATGGTTACTGTCTTATGATTACTGACTGACTGACTGATGATTACTGTCGTATGATTACTGACTGACTGACTGATGGTTACTGTCGTATGATTACTGACTGACTGACCGATGGTTACTGTCTCATGATTTCTGACTGACTGACTGATGGTTACTTTTGTATGATTACTGACTGACTGACTGATGGTTACTGTCTCATGATTACTGACTGACTGACTGATGGTTACTGTCGTATGGTTACTGACTGACTGACTGATGGTTCCTGTCTTATGGTTACTGACTGACTGACTGATGGTTACTGTCTCATGATTACTGACTGACTGACTGATGGTTACTGTCGTATGATTACTGACTGACTGACTGATGGTTACTGTCTTATGATTACTGACTGACTGATTGATGGTTACTGTCTTATGATTACTGACTGACTGACTGATGGTTACTGTCTCATGATTTCTGACTGACTGATCAAGTTAATGGGTCGATGATTACTGACTGACTGACTGATGGTTACTGACTGACTGGATGGTTACTGTCGTATGATTACTGACTGACTGACTGATGGTTACTGTCTTATGATTTCTGACTGACAATTGATGGTTACTGTCTTATGATTTCTGACTGACTGATGGTTACTGTCTTATGATTACTGACTGACTGACTGATGGTTAGTGTCATATGATTACTGACTGATGGTTACTGACTGACTGACTGATGGTTACTGTCTTATGATTATTGACTGAATGACTGATGGTTACTGTCGTATGATTACTGACTGTCTGACTGATGGTTATGGTCTTATGATTACTGACTGAATGACTGATGGTTACTGTCGTATGATTACTGACTGTCTGACTGATGGTTATGGTCTTATGATCACTGACTGACTGATGGTTACTGTCTTATGATTACTGACTGATGGTTACTGTCTTATGATTACTGTCTTATGGATTA
>NW_027016279.1:0-5000 GCF_036934945.1 Oncorhynchus masou masou
ACGCAGACAGTAGTGTGTCCCTACTGTAATACCACAAAGACCGTAGTCTGTCCCTACTGTAATACCACACAGAGAGTAGTCTGTCCCTACTGTAATACCACGCAGACAGTAGTGTGTCCCTACTGTAATACTACGCAGACAGTAGTCTGTCCCTACTGTAATACCACACAGACAGTAGTGTGTCCCTACTGTAATACCACGCAGACCGTAGTCTGTCCCTACAGTAATACCACGCAGACAGTAGTGTGTCCCTACTGTAATACCACACAGACAGTAGTGTGTCCCTACTGTAATACCACAAAGACCGTAGTCTGTCCCTACTGTAATACCACACAGACAGTAGTGTGTCCCTACTGTAATACCACACAGACAGTAGTCTGTCCCTACAGTAATACCACGCAGACAGTAGTGTGTCCCTACTGTAATACCACACAGACCGTAGTCTGTCCCTACAGTAATACCACGCAGACAGTAGTGTGTCCCTACTGTAATACCACACAGACAGAAGTGTGTCCCTACTGTAATACCACAAAGACCGTAGTCTGTCCCTACTGTAATACCACACAGACAGTAGTGTGTCCCTACTGTAATACCACGCAGACAGTAGTGTGTCCCTACTGGAATACCACACAGGCCGTAGTCTGTCCCTACTGTAATACCACACAGACCGTAGTCTGTCCCTACTGTAATACCACACAGACCGTAGACTGTCCCTACTGTAATACCACGCAGACCGTAGTCTGTCCCTACTGTAATACCACACAGACCGTAGACTGTCCCTACTGTAATACCACGCAGACCGTAGTCTGTCCCTACTGTAATACCACACAGACCCGCTAGACTGTCCCTGCCGTAATACCACGCAGACCGTGGTCTGTTCCTACTGTAATACCACACAGACCGTAGACTGTCCCTACTGTAATACCCACAAACCGTAGTCTGTCCCTACTGTAGTACCACACAGACCGTAGTCTGTCCCTACTGTAGTACAACAAAGACCGTAGTCTGTCCCTACTGTAATACCACGCAGAGAGTAGTGTGTCCCTACTGTAATACCAATACAGACCGTAGACTGTCCCCACTGTAATACCACACAGACCGTAGTCTGTCCCTACTGTAATACCACACAGACGGTACTCTGTCCCTACTGTAATACCACACAGACCGAGTCTGCTCCCTTACTGTAGTACCACACAGACGGTACTCTGTCCCTACTGTAATACCACACAGACCGTAGTCTGTCCCTACTGTAGTACCACACAGACGGTACTCTGTCCCTACTGTAATACCACACAGACCGTAGTCTGTCCCTACTGTAATACCACACAGACGGTACTCTGTCCCTACTGTAATACCACACAGACCGTAGTCTGTCCCTACTGTAATACCACACAGACAGTAGTCTGTTCCTACTGTAATACCACACAGACCGTAGACTGTCCCTACTGTAATACCACGCAGACGGTACTCTGTCCCTACTGTAATACCACGCAGACCGTAGTCTGTCCCTACTGTAATACCACACAGACCGTAGACTGTCCCTACTGTAATACCACGCAGACCGTAGTCTGTCCCTACTGTAATACCACACAGACCGTAGACTGTCCCTACCGTAATACCACGCAGACCGTAGTCTGTTCCTACTGTAATACCACACAGACCGTAGACTGTCCCTACTGTAATACCACACAAACCGTAGTCTGTCCCTACTGTAGTACCACACAGACCGTAGTCTGTCCCTACTGTAGTACAACAAAGACCGTAGTCTGTCCCTACTGTAATACCACGCAGAGAGTAGTGTGTCCCTACTGTAATACCACACAGACCGTAGACTGTCCCCACTGTAATACCACACAGACCGTAGTCTGTCCCTACTGTAATACCACACAGACGGTACTCTGTCCCTACTGTAATACCACACAGACCGTAGTCTGTCCCTACTGTAGTACCACACAGACGGTACTCTGTCCCTACTGTAATACCACACAGACCGTAGTCTGTCCCTACTGTAGTACCACACAGACGGTACTCTGTCCCTACTGTAATACCACACAGACCGTAGTCTGTCCCTACTGTAATACCACACAGACGGTACTCTGTCCCTACTGTAATACCACACAGACCGTAGTCTGTCCCTACTGTAATACCACACAGACAGTAGTCTGTTCCTACTGTAATACCACACAGACCGTAGTCTGTCCCTACTGTAATACCACACAGACGGTACTCTGTCCCTACTGTAATACCACAAAGACCGTAGTCTGTCCCTACTGTAATACCACACAGACCGTAGTCTGTCCCTACTGTAAAACCACACAGGCCGGTACTCTGTCCCTACTGTAATACCACACAGACCGTAGTCTGTCCCTACTGTAATACCACACAGACGGTACTCTGTCCCTACTGTAATACCACGCAGACAGTAGTCTGTCCCTACTGTAATACCACACAGACGGTACTCTGTCCCTACTGTAATACCACACAGACCATAGTCTGTCCCTACTGTAATACCACACAGACCGTAGTCTGTCCCTACTGTAATACCACACAGACCGTAGTCTGTCCCTACTGTAATACCACACAGACCGTAGACTGTCCCTACTGTAATACCACACAGACCGTAGTCTGTCCCTACTGTAATACCACGCAGACAGTAGTCTGTCCCTACTGTAATACCACACAGACCGTAGACTGTCCCTACTGTAATACCACACAGACCGTAGTCTGTCCCTACTGTAAAACCACACAGACGGTACTCTGTCCCTACTGTAATACCACACAGACCGTAGTCTGTCCCTACTGTAATACCACACAGACGGTACTCTGTCCCTCCTGTAATACCACACAGACCGTAGTCTGTCCCTATTGTAATACCACACAGACCGTAGACTGTCCCTACTGTAATACCACAAAGACCATAGTCTGTCCCTACTGTAATACCACACAGACCGTAGTCTGTCCCTACTGTAATACCACACAGACCGTAGTCTGTCCCTACTGTAGTACCACACAGACGGTACTCTGTCCCTACTGTAATACCACACAGACCGTAGTCTGTCCCTACTGTAGTACCACACAGACGGTACTCTGTCCCTACTGTAATACCACACAGACCGTAGTCTGTCCCTACTGTAATACCACACAGACGGTACTCTGTCCCTACTGTAATACCACACAGACCGTAGTCTGTCCCTACTGTAATACCACACAGACAGTAGTCTGTCCCTACTGTAATACCACACAGACCGTAGACTGTCCCTACTGTAATACCACGCAGACGGTACTCTGTCCCTACTGTAATACCACAAAGACCGTAGTCTGTCCCTACTGTAATACCACACAGACCGTAGTCTGTCCCTACTGTAAAACCACACAGACGGTACTCTGTCCCTACTGTAATACCACACAGACCGTAGTCTGTCCCTACTGTAATACCACACAGACGGTACTCTGTCCCTACTGTAATACCACGCAGACAGTAGTCTGTCCCTACTGTAATACCACACAGACGGTACTCTGTCCCTACTGTAATACCACACAGACCATAGTCTGTCCCTACTGTAATACCACACAGACCGTAGTCTGTCCCTACTGTAATACCACACAGACCGTAGTCTGTCCCTACTGTAATACCACACAGACCGTAGACTGTCCCTACTGTAATACCACACAGACCGTAGTCTGTCCCTACTGTAATACCACGCAGACAGTAGTCTGTCCCTACTGTAATACCACACAGACCGTAGACTGTCCCTACTGTAATACCACACAGACCGTAGTCTGTCCCTACTGTAAAACCACACAGACGGTACTCTGTCCCTACTGTAATACCACACAGACCGTAGTCTGTCCCTACTGTAATACCACACAGACGGTACTCTGTCCCTCCTGTAATACCACACAGACCGTAGTCTGTCCCTATTGTAATACCACACAGACCGTAGACTGTCCCTACTGTAATACCACAAAGACCATAGTCTGTCCCTACTGTAATACCACACAGACCGTAGTCTGTCCCTACTGTAATACCACACAGACAGTAGTCTGTCCCTACTGTAATACCACGCAGACAGTAGTCTGTCCCTACTGTAATACCACACAGACAATAGTCTGTCCCTACTGTAATACCACTCAGACAGTAGTGTGTCCCTACTCTAATACCACACAGACAGTAGTGTGTCCCTACTGTAATACCACACAGACCGTAGTCTGTCCCTACTGTAATACCACACAGACCGTAGACTGTCCCTACTGTAGTACCACACAGACGGTACTCTGGCTCTATTTCTGTGGTATTCTGGATACAAAGTTATGGAACACTTTTCTGTAAGTGTATGAATGCATAAGAAATTATTCATCTCGGCAGTGTCATTATTGACTGTTTCGTAACTCTTTACCTGTACTCATCATCATACATCATACAGCATACAGCCTGTCATAGATGTGACATGCTAACTGTCCCAGGCAGAGATCTCACTCTCTCTGAAAATATGAGAGAGATGTCCATTTCTTACTAGAGGTCGACCGATTAATCGGAATTGCCGATAATTTAGGGCCGATTTCAAGTTCATAACAAACGGAAATCGGTATTTTTTATTTTTCCAACTTTATTTAACGAGGCAAGTCAGTTAAGAACACATTCTTATTTTTATTATTATTTTGACCCCCTTTTTCGTGGTATCCAAAGTAATTACTATCTTGTCTAATCGCTACAACTCCCGTACGGGCTTGGGAGAGACGAAGGTTGAAAGCCATGTGTCCTCGAAACACAACCCAACCAAGCCACACTGCTTCTTAACACAGCGTGCATCCAACCCAGAAGCCAGCCGCACCAATGTGTCGGAGGAAACACCATTCACCTGGCCGCCACAGGAGTCGCTGGTGCGCGATGAGACAAGGATTTCCCTACCGGCCAAGCCCTCCCTAACCCGGACGACGCTAGGCCAATTGTGCGCCACCCCACGGACCTCCGGGTTGCGGCCGGCTGCGACAGAGCCTGG
>NW_027016279.1:7500-10159 GCF_036934945.1 Oncorhynchus masou masou
GAGAGCGAGGCAGAGCGAGAGAGCGAGGCAGAGCGAGAGAGCGAGAGAGCGAGACAGAGAGAGAGAGCGAGACAGAGAGAGAGAGCGAGACAGAGTGAGAGAGCGAGACAGAGAGAGAGAGCGAGACAGAGAGCGAGACAGAGAGAGAAGGCGAGACAGAGAGAGAGAGCGAGGCAGAGAGAGAGAGCGAGGCAGAGAGAAAGACCGAGACAGAGAGCGAGACAGAGAGCGAGACAGAGAGAGAGAGCGAGACAGAGAGAGAGAGCGAGACAGAGAGAGAGAGCGAGACAGAGAGCGAGAGCGAGAGAGAGAGAGCGAGACAGAGAGAGAGCGAGACAGAGAGAGAAGGCGAGACAGAGAGAGAGAGCGAGGCAGAGAGAGAAGGCGAGACAGAGAGAGAGAGCGAGGCAGAGAGAGAGAGCGAGGCAGAGAGAAAGACCGAGACAGAGAGCGAGACAGAGAGAGAGAGCGAGACAGAGAGAGACAGAGAGAGAGAAACGGGCAACCAGTGAAGAACACGCACCATTGTAAATACAACCCATATCTATGCTTATTTATTTTATCTTGTGTCCTTTATCATTTGTACATTGTAAAAACACTGTATATATATATATATAATATGACATTTGTAATGTCTTTATTGTTTTGAAACTTCTGTATGTGTGTTGTCTACTGTTAATTTGTATTGTTTATTTCACTCTATATATTATCTACCTTACTTGCTTTGGCAATGTTAACACATGTTGCCCATGCCAATAAAGCCCCTTGAATTGAATTGAATTGAGAGAGCGAGACAGAGAGAGCAAGACAGAGAGAGTGAGACAGAGAGAGCGAGACAGAGAGAGCGAGACAGAGAGAGCGAGACGGTGAATTCACCAATTTGTAAGTCGCTCTGGATAAGAGCGTCTGCTAAATGACTTAAATGTAAATGTAAATGAGACAGAGAGAGCGAGACAGAGAGAGCGAGACAGAGAGAGCGTGAAAGAACCCGTCACCAAACCCCTCTGTTCCAGATTGAGTCATGTCAAGTGTAATTAGTTCAACAGTATGTCATCCTGTCATCCTGTCATCCTGTCCCATAACTGGGGGATGTTTCATGGGCCTCCAACATGGTGCCTTTTTCAGGCCCACCTGCATCCTCCTCTAATGAATTCAATTAAGAGGATGTTGTGTTAACCTCCACAATAACATTGTGCCTTATGGATATTATGGAGAAGAGCATCATCTGGTTCCCTCGCCATGCAGGAGATGCAGTATATAATAAAGGGAAAGGCAGCACAAAAAGACTAGCACTTTGAGACTGCCCAGGATGCAGTGTGGCCAGACCACCAAAAGGTCAGCGGCTCAAATCCAAACGTGGTGCCCTTCAACCTAAAAACGCTAAATCCAATCCATAAACCACCCGGCTGTGCAAGTCCATAACACACATGCTACTCGTTTTTGCTAACAGAACTGTGTTTGGATAGGAGAGTACAGTGTGAATCAGATGGGTTGGTTGTATGAACACGGCTATGCTTGGTCTACTGGAGAAGCCCCTCTGTCCCAGGGCTTCCGGACGTTCTGTCTACTGTGGCTAAAGTCTGCAGATATCCCCTGATCCATCACTTCACTGACCAGCAACACAAATCCGACACACTGGGATCACCTGAAAGATAAAGCACGCCTTGCCGACGAACTGATTAGAACATTTCCTGACTACCGTACATGTTGAATTGCAACTGTTCGCCGACAACCAGCGTGATCTACTGCGCACGGACGACGTTCGCTATGGTGCGTCTTGTCCTTAATAGGCATTAACCTCAACAACTTCAAGCTTCAACAACATGCGATTCTTCATGACCTTATAACACACAGTGGGCCGAAGAACACAGCACTGTAGCAGCCCTTCAGAAGGAAACCTCTACTGTACCTTTTTCTTCTCTCGCAGGTCGTGCAGAGCCAGGGTAGCAAATAGTGGTTCAATGTCAATCTCAAACCTATGGAGGACAGGGGAGAAAAATGTATCAGCCTGTCATTTCACAGCAGTGTGTCGACCAGCCAGCAAACATTGTCAATAAGCCTGACGTATAATTACATTTTATCTATTCTAGAAAGTTCTGCATTGTTGATTGAGAAAGCACATAAGCATTTTGCTGCAATTGTGTATGTGACGAATAGATTTCATTTGATTCTGTTAGTCAATATCAGGATACTCCCACAGAAACATGGATTGTGGGTGCATGTACTCTCATAGCATTGAGACTTGGAGACTGACCAATTGAGTGATAAGCAGCCCAACTGTAAGTTGGGACAAGCAGCTACCAAAACAATGTTTATAGAGATGATGAAGAACTTAGCTGAAACATTTGGCAGCTTTACGGTGGGGGAGAAGCAGAAGAGAGATTCTAGCCCACAGAAAGTGTGTAAGAGAGGGAGAGAAAGAGACATTGTCTCACAGAAAGTGTGTAACAGAGGGAGAGAAAGGGAACGTGTCTCACAGAAAGTGTGTAAGAGAGGGAGAGAAAGGGAACGTGTCTCACAGAAAGTGTGTAAGAGAGGGAGAGAAAGGGAACGTGTCTCACAGAAAGTGTGTAAGAGAGGGAGAGAAAGGGAACGTGTCTCACAGAAAGTGTGTAAGAGAGGGAGAGAAAGGGAACGTGTCTCACAGAAAGTGTGTAAG
>NW_027016280.1:0-10158 GCF_036934945.1 Oncorhynchus masou masou
GTATCAGAGGGGAAGGAAAGAGGGATGATGTATCAGAGGGGAAGGAAAGAAGGGGGGTAAGGTCAGAGGGGAAGGAAAGAGGGGGTAACGTGGTTTCAGAGCGGAAGGAAAGAGGGGGTTACGTGTATCAGAGGGGAAGGAAAGAGGGGATGATGTGTATCAGAGGGGAAGGAAAGAAGGGGGGGTAACGGGTATCAGAGCGGAAGGAGAGGGTAACGGTATCAGAGCGGAAGGAAAGAGGGGGGGTAATGTGTATCAGGAGCGGAAGGAAAGAGGGGGTAACGTGTATCAGTGGGGAAGGGAAAGAGGGGGGGTAACGGTATCAGTGGGGAAGGAAAAAGAGGGGGGTAACGTGGTACTCAGAGCCGAAGGAAAGAGGGGTGGTAACGTGCATCAGTGGGGAAGGAAAGAGGGGGGTAACGTGTATCAGAGCGGAAGGAAAGAGGGGTGGTAACGTGTATCAGAGCGGAAGGAAAGAGGGGTGGTAACGTGTATCAGTGGGGAAGGAAAGAGGGGGGTAACGTGTATCAGAGCGGAAGGAAAGAGGGGTGGTAACGTGTATCAGAGCGGAAGGAAAGAGGGGGGGTAACGGGTATCAGAGGTGAAGGAAAGAGGGGTAACGTGGTGATCAGAGGTGAAGGAAAGAGGGGGTAACGGTATCAGAGGGGAAGGAAAGAGGGGGGGGTAACGGGTATCAGAGGGGAAGGAAAGAGTGGGGGTAGCGGTATCAGAGGTGGAAGGAAAGAGGGGGGGTAACGGGTATCAGAGGGGAAGGAAAGAGGGGGTAATGTGGTATCAGAGGGGAAGGAAGGAGGGGGTAACGTATCAGTGGGGAAGGAAAGAGGTGGGGGTAATGTGTATCAGAGGGGAAGGAAAGAGGGGGTAACGGGATCAGAGGGGAAGGAAAGGGGGGGTAACGGGTATCAGAGGGGAAGGAAAGAGGGGGTAACGCATTATCAGAGGGGAAGGAAAGAGGGGGTAACGTGGTATCAGAGGTGAAGGGAGAGGGGGTAACGTATCAGAGGGAAGGAAAGAGGGGTGGTAACGGTATCAGTGGGGAAGGAAAGAGGGGGTAACGTGTATCAGAGGGGAAGGAAAGAGTGGGGTAGCGTGTATCAGAGGTGAAGGAAAGAGGGGGTAACGGTATCAGAGGGGGAAGGAAAGAGTGGGGTAGCGGTATCAGAGGTGAAGGAAAGAGGGGGTAACGGGTATCAGAGGGGAAGGAAAGAGTGGGGGTAACGTTTATCAGAGGGGAAGGAAAGAGGGGGGGTAAAGTGTATCAGAGGTGGAAGGAAAGAGGGGGGGTAACGTGTATCAGTGGGGAAGGAAAGAGGGGGTAACGGTGCATCAGAGGTGGAAGGAAAGAGGGGGTAACGGGTATCAGAGGGGAAGGAAAGAGGGGGGTAACGTGGTATCAGAGGGGAAGGAAAGAGGGGGGTAACGTGTATCAGTGGGGAAGGAAAGAGGGGGGTAACGTGGTATCAGAGGGGAAGGAAAGAGGGGGGTAACGTGTATCAGAGGGGAAGGAAAGAGGGGGGTAATGGTATCAGAGGGGAAGGAAAGAGGGTGGTAACGTGTATCAGTGGGGGAAGGAAAGAGGGGGGTAACGTGTATCAGTGGGGAAGGAAAGAGGGGGTAACGTGGTATCAGAGGGGGAAGGAAAGAGGGGGGTTAACGTGTATCAGAGGGGAAGGAAAGAGGGGGTAACGTGTATCAGAGGGGAAGGAAAGAGGGGGGGGTAACGTGTATCAGAGGGGAAGGAAAGAGGGGGGTAACGATCAGAGGGGAAGGAAAGAGGGGGCAACGGGTATCAGAGGGGAAGGAAAGAGGGGTGGTAACGTGTATCAGAGCGGAAGGAAAGGGGTGGTAACGTGTATCAGAGCGGAAGGAAAAAGGGGGGTAACGTGTATCAGTGGGGAAGGAAAGAGGGGGGTAACGTGTATCAGAGCGGAAGGAAAGAGGGGGGTAATGTGTTTCAGAGGGGAAGGAAAGAGGGGGGTAACGTGTATCAGTGGGGAAGGAAAGAGGGGGGGTAACGTGTATCAGAGGGGAAGGAAAGAGGGGGGTAACGTGTTTCAGAGGGAAGGAAAGAGGGGGTAACGTGTATCAGTGGGGAAGGAAAGAGGGGGGTAACGTGTATCAGTGGGGAAGGAAAGAGGGGGTAACGTGTTTCAGAGGGGAAGGAAAGAGGGGGGTAACGTATCAGAGGGGAAGGAAAGGGGGGGTAACGATCAGAGGGGAAGGAAAGAGGGGTGTAGCGTGTATCAGAGGTGAAGGAAAGAGGGGGGGTAACGTATCAGAGGGGAAGGAAAGAGGGGGGGTAACGTGTATCAGTGGAAGGAAAGAGGGGGTAACGTGGTATCAGAGCGGAAGGAAAGAGGGGGTAACGTGTATCAGAGCGGGAAGGAAAGAGGGGGGTAACGTGTCAGAGCGGAAAGGAAAGAGGGGGGTAACGGTATCAGTGGAAGGAAAGAGGGGGGGTAACGTGTATCAGTGGAAGGAAAGAGGGGGGTAACGATCAGAGGGAAAAAGAGGGGGTAACGTGTATCAGAGCGAAGGAAAGAGGGGGAGTAACGTGTATCAGAGGGGAAGGAAAGAGGGGGTAACGTGTATCAGAGGGAAGGAAAGAGGGGGGTAACGTGTATCAGTGGAAGGAAAGAGGGGGGGTAACGTAATATCAGAGCGGAAGGAAAGAGGGGGTAACGTATCAGTGGAAGGAAAGAGGGGGGTAACGTGTATCAGTGGAAGGAAAGAGGGGGGTAACGTGTATCAGAGGGGAAGGAAAGGGGGTAACGGGTATCAGAGGGGAAGGAAAGGGGGGTAACCATCAGAGGGGGAAGGAAAGAGGGGGGTAACGTGTATCAGAGGGGAAGGAAAGAGGGGGGTAACGTATCAGAGGGGAAGGAAAGAGGGGGTAACGTGTATCAGAGGGGAAGGAAAGAGGGTGGTAACGTGTATCAGAGCGGAAGGAAAGAGGGGGTAACGTGTATCAGAGGGGAAGGAAAGAGGGGGTAACGTGTATCAGTGGAAGGAAAGAGGGGGTAACGTGTATCAGAGCGGAAGGAAAGAGGGGGGGGTAACGGGTATCAGAGCGGAAGGAAAGGGGGGGTAACGTGTCAGAGCGGAAGGAAAGAGGGGGGTAACGTGTATCAGTGGAAGGAAAGAGGGGGTAATGGTATCAGTGGAAGGAAAGAGGGGGTAACGTATCAGAGGGGAAGGAAAGAGGGGGGTAACGTGTATCAGAGCGGAAGGAAAGAGGGGAGTAACGTATCAGAGGGGAAGGAAAGAGGGGGGTAACGTGTATCAGAGGGGAAGGAAAAGAGGGGGTAACGTATATCAGTGGAAGGAAAGAGGGGGGTAACGTATCAGAGCGGAAGGAAGGAAAGAGGGGGGTAACGATCAGTGGAAGGAAAGAGGGGGGGGGTAATGTGTATCAGTGGAAGGAAAGAGGGGGTAACGTGTATCAGAGGGGAAGGAAAGAGGGGGTAACGTGTATCAGTGGGGAAGGAAAGAGGGGGTAACGTGTATCAGAGGGGAAGGAAAGAGGGGGTAACGTGTATCAGTGGGGAAGGAAAGAGGGGGGGTAACGGTATCAGAGGGAAGGAAGAGGGGGTAACGTATCAGAGGGGAAGGAAAGAGGGGGGTAACGGCATCAGAGCGGAAGGAAAGAGGGGGGGTAACGGTATCAGTGGGGAAGGAAAGAGGGGGTAACGTGTATCAGTGGGGAAGGAAAGAGGGGGTAACGTGTATCAGAGGGGAAGGAAAGAGGGGGTTAACGTGTATCAGAGGGGAAGGAAAGAGGGGGTAACGTGTATCAGAGGGAAGGAAAGAGGGGGGGTAACGTATCAGAGGGGAAGGAAAGAGGGGGTAACGTATCAGAGGGGAAGGAAAGAGGGGGTAACGTATCAGAGGGGAAGGAAAGAGGGGTGGTAACGGTATCAGAGCGGAAGGAAAGAGGGGTGGTAACGTGTATCAGAGCGGGAAGGAAAAAGGGGGTAACGTGTATCAGTGGGGAAAGAGGGGGGTAACGTGTATCAGAGCGGAAGGAAAGAGGGGGGGGTAATGTGTTTCAGAGGGGAAGGAAAGAGGGGGGTAACGGTATCAGTGGGGAAGGAAAGAGGGGGTAACGTGTATCAGAGGGGAAGGAAAGAGGGGGGGTAACGTGTTTCAGAGGGGAAGGAAAGAGGGGGGTAACGTATCAGTGGGAAGGAAAGAGGGGGTAACGTGTATCAGTGGGGAAGGAAAGAGGGTGGTAACGTGTTTCAGAGGGGAAGGAAAGAGGGGGGTAACGATCAGAGGGGAAGGAAAGAGGGGGGTAACGACAGAGGGGAAGGAAAGAGGGGGTGTAGCGGTATCAGAGGTGAAGGAAAGAGGGGGTAACGGTATCAGAGGGGAAGGAAGAGGGGGTAACGGTATCAGTGGAAGGAAAAGGGGGGGTAACGTGTATCAGAGCGGGAAGGAAAGAGGGGGTAACGGTATCAGAGCGGAAGGAAAGAGGGGGGTAACGGTCAGAGCGGAAGGAAAGAGGGGGGTAACGTGTATCAGTGGAAGGAAAGAGGGGGGTAACGCATCAGTGGAAGGAAGAGGGGGTAACGTATCAGAGGGGAAGGAAAGAGGGGGTAACGTATCAGAGCGGAAGGAAAGAGGGGGAGTAACGTGTATCAGAGGGGGAAGGAAAGAGGGGGTAACGTGTATCAGAGGGGAAGGAAAGGGGGGGTAACGTGTATCAGTGGAAGGAAAGAGGGGGGTAACGTATCAGAGCGGAAGGAAAGAGGGGGTAACGTATCAGTGGAAGGAAAGAGGGGGGGTAACGGTATCAGTGGAAGGAAAGAGGGGGGTAACGTGTATCAGAGGGGAAGGAAAGAGGGGGGTAACGTGGTATCAGAGGGAAGGAAAGAGGGGGTAACGTATCAGAGGGGAAGGAAAGAGGGGGGGTAACGTGGTATCAGAGGGGAAGGAAAGAGGGGGGTAACGATCAGAGGGGAAGGAAAGAGGGGGTAACGTGTATCAGAGGGGAAGGAAAGAGGGGGTGGTAACGTGTAGCATCAGAGCGAAGGGAAAGAGGGGGGTAACGTATCAGAGGGGAAGGAAAGAGGGGGGGTAACGTGTATCAGTGGGAAGGAAAGAGGGGGTAACGTGTATGTGAGCGGAAGGAAAGAGGGGGTAACGTGTATCAGAGCGAAGGAAAGAGGGGGTAACGGTCAGAGCGGAAGGAAAGAGGGGGTAATGGGTATCAGTGGAAGGAAAGAGGGGGGTAACAGTGTATCAGTGGAAGGAAAGAGGGGGGTAACGATCGAGGGGAAGGAAAGAGGGGGTAACGGTATCAGAGCGGAAGGAAAGAGGGGGAGTAACGTGTATCAGAGGGGAAGGAAAGAGGGGGGGTAACGTGTATCAGAGGGGAAGGAAAGAGGGGGGGTAACGATATCAGTGGAAGGAAAGAGGGGGGTAACGTATCAGAGCGGAAGGAAAGAGGGGGGGTAACGTATCAGTGGAAGGAAAGAGGGGGGTAATGTGTATCAGTGGAAGGAAAGAGGGGGGTAACGTGTATCAGAGGGGAAGGAAAGAGGGGGGTAACGTGTATCAGTGGGGAAGGAAAGAGGGGGTAACGTGTATCAGAGGGGAAGGAAAGAGGGGGGGTAACGTATCAGTGGGGAAGGAAAGAGGGGGGTATCAGAGGGGAAGGAAAGAGGGGGGTAACGATCAGAGGGGAAGGAAAGAGGGGGTAACGTGTATCAGAGGGGAAGGAAAGAGGGGGTAACGTGATCAGAGGGGAAGGAAAGAGGGGGGTAACGGTATCAGAGGGAAGGAAGAGGGGGTAACGATCAGAGGGGAAGGAAAGAGGGGGTAACGTGTATCAGTGGGGGAAGGAAAGAGGGGGGTAACGTGTATCAGAGGGGAAGGAAAGAGGGGGGTAACGGGTATCAGAGGGGAAGGAAAGAGGGGGGGTAACGTGTATCAGAGGGGAAGGAAAGAGGGGGTAACGTGTATCAGTGGGGAAGGAAAGAGGGGGGTAACGTGTATCAGAGGGAAGGAAAGAGGGGGTAACGATCAGGAGGGGGAAGGAAAGAGGGGGTAACGGTATCAGAGCGGAAGGAAAGAGGGGGGTAACGATCAGAGGGGAAGGAAAGAGGGGGTAACGTGTATCAGAGGGGAAGGAAAGAGGGGGTAACGATCAGAGGGGAAGGAAAGAGGGGGTAACGGTATCAGAGGGGAAGGAAAGAGGGGGGTAACGTGGTATCAGTGGGGAAGGAAAGAGGGGGGGTAACGGTATCAGTGGAAGGAAAGAGGGGGTAACGTGTATCAGTGGAAGGAAAGAGGGGGTAACGGTATCAGAGGTGAAGGAAAGAGGGGGGTAACGTATCAGAGGGGAAGGAAAGAGGGGGTAACGGGTATCAGAGCGGAAGGAAAGAGGGGGTAACGTATCAGTGGGGAAGGAAAGAGGGGGGTAACGGTATCAGAGCGGAAGGAAAGAGGGGGTAACGGCATCAGAGCGGAAGGAAAGAGGGGGGGTAACGATCAGAGGGAAGGAAAGAGGGGGGTAACGTATCAGTGGGGAAGGAAAGAGGGGGTAACGGGTATCAGTGGGGAAGGAAAGAGGGGGGTAACGTATCAGTGGGGAAGGAAAGAGGGGGTAACGTGTATCAGTGGGGAAGGAAAGAGGGGGTAACGTATCAGAGGGGAAGGAAAGAGGGGGGTAACGTATCAGTGGGGAAGAAAGAGGGGGTAGCGGTATCAGAGGTGAAGGAAAGAGGGGGTAACGTATCAGTGGAAGGAAAGAGGGGTGTAACGTGTATCAGAGGGGAAGGGAAAGAGGGGGTAACGTGGCATCAGAGGGGAAGGAAAGAGGGGGTAACGTGGTATCAGAGCGGAAGGAAAGAGGGGGTAACGGTATCAGAGGGGAAGGAAAGAGGGGGGTAACGTATCAGAGGGGAAGGAAAGAGGGGGTAACGTATCAGAGGGGAAGGAAAGAGGGGGTAACGTGTATCAGAGGGGGAAGGAAAGAGGGGGTAACGGTATCAGTGGAAGGAAAGAGGGGGTAACGTGTATCAGAGCGGAAGGAAAGAGGGGGTAACGGCATCAGAGGAAGGAAAGGGGGTAACGGTATCAGTGGAAGGAAAGAGGGGGTAACGGTATCAGTGGAAGGAAAGAGGGGGTAACGATCAGAGGGGAAGGGAAAGAGGGGGGTAACGATCAGAGGGGAAGGAAAGAGGGGGGTAACGTGTATCAGAGCGGAAGGAAAGAGGGGGTAACGGTATCAGAGGGGAAGGAAAGAGGGGGTAACGGTATCAGTGGAAGGGAAAGAGGGGGTAACGTGTATCAGAGGGGAAGGAAAGAGGGGGTAACGTATCAGAGAGGAAGGAAAGAGGGGGTAACGTGGTATCAGAGGGGAAGGAAAGAGGGGGGGGTAACGTATCAGTGGAAGGAAAGAGGGGGTAACGATCAGAGGGGAAGGAAAGAGGGGGGTAACGATTAGAGGGGAAGGAAAGAGGGGGTAACGATCAGTGAAGGAAAGAGGGGGGTAACGGGTATCAGAGGGGGAAGGAAAGAGGGGGTAACGGGTATCAGAGGGGAAGGAAAGAGGGGGTAACGTGGTATCAGTGGGGGAAGGAAAGAGGGGGAGTAACGTGTATCAGTGGGGAAGGAAAGAGGGGGGGTAACGTGTATCAGTGGGGAAGGAAAGAGGGGGTAACGTGTATCAGTGGGGACTCACTGATTATCTGTCAGTTCTGTGGCATTGAACTCCTGCATGTTACTATGGGTAGCCAAACAGTTAAGAGCGTTGGGCCAGTAAACAAATGGTTGCTGGTTTGAATCCCTAAGCCAACTCGGTGAAAAATCTCTGTGTCCATGAGCAAGGCACTTAACCCTAATTGCTCCGGTAAGTCTCTCTGGATAAGAGCTTCTGCTAAGTGACTAACATGTAAATGTTTTTACTGTTTTTACTGTTGTTTTTATTTCTTTACTTACCTTTTGTTCACCTAATACCTATTTTGCACTGTTGGTTAGAGCCTGTAAGTAAGCATTTCACTGTAAGGTCTACTACACCTGTTGTATTCAGCATTTCACTGTGAGGTCTACTACACCTGTTGTATTCAGCATTTCACTGTGAGGTCTACACCTGTTGTATTCAGCATTTCACTCTAAGGTCTACTACACCTGTTGTATTCAGCATTTCACTGTGAGGTCTACTACACCTGTTGTATTCAGCATTTCACTGTGAGGTCTACTACACCTGTTGTATTCAGCATTTCACTGTAAGGTCTACTACACCTGTTGTATTCAGCATTTCACTGTGAGGTCTACTACACCTGTTAGTATCCAGTATTTCACCGTGAGGTCTACTACACCTGTTGTATTCATCATTTCACTGTAAGGTCTACTACACCTGTTGTATTCAGCATTTCACTGTAAGGTCTACTACACCTGTTGTATTCAGCATTTCACTGTGAGGTCTACCTACACCTGTTGTATTTGGCATTTCACTGTGAGGTCTACTACACCTGTTGTATTCAGCATTTCACTGTGAGGTCTACTACACCTGTTGTTTTCAGCATTTCACTGTGAGGTCTACTACACCTGTTGTATTCAGCATTTCACTGTGAGGTCTACACCTGTTGTATTCAGCATTTCACTGTGAGGTCTACTACACCTGTTGTATTCAGCATTTCACTGTGAGGTCTACTACACCTGTTGTATTCAGCATTTCACTGTGAGGTCTACTACACCTGTTGTATTCAGCATTTCACTGTGAGGTCTACTACACCTGTTGTATTTGGCATTTCACTGTGAGGAGGTAGTGTTAGGAGGTAGTGTTAGGAGGTAGTGTTAGGAGGTAGTGTTAGGAGGTAGTGTTAGGAGGTAGTGTTAGGAGGTAGTGTTAGGAGGTAGTGTTAGGAGGTAGTGTTAGGAGGTAGTGTTAGGGGGTAGTGTTAGGAGGTAGTGTTAGGTCTATAGGAGGTAGTGTTAGGTCTATAGGAGGTAGTGTTAGGAGGTAGTGTTAGGTCTATAGGAGGTAGTGTTAGGTCTATAGGAGGTAGTGTTAGGAGGTAGTGTTAGGTCTATAGGAGGTAGAATTAATATGTAAGCCTATTGATTCTGAAGCTGCCCAGTGGAGAATTAAACAGGATATTTATCTTTCTCCCTTGAACATTTATTTTCAGGGTAATAATGTGCTGGCTGGAAGGACAACTTCAGGTGAGTAGGCCTTTCCCTCTCCTTCTCTGCCCAGGTTGTTAGGGTTTACAATGACCTCTTTGTTAGTGCACACCGTAACAAAGCATTTTTCAACGAAAAACAAACTTTCCTCGTTAGACAAGTCCAGGTAAGCCCTTCCCTGTTTTCAGTCCTTGTTTTTGTTCTGTTTTGTGCATGATTGATCCGGCCCACCCAGGACTAACCCGGCCCACCCAGGACTAACCCGGCCCACCCAGGATTAACCTGCCCACCCAGGATTAACCCGGCCCACCCAGGATTAACCCGGCCCACCCAGGATTAACCCGGCCCACCCAGGATTAACCCGGCCCACCCAGGACTAACCCGGCCCACCCAGGACTAACCCGGCCCACCCAGGACTAACCCGGCCCACCCAGGATTAACCCGGCCCACCCAGGATTAACCCGGCCCACCCAGGACTAACCCGGCCCACCCAGGACTAACCCGGCCCACCCAGGACTAACCCGGCCCACCCAGGACCAACCCGGCCCACCCAGGATTAACCCGCCCACCCAGGACGAACCCGGCCCACCCAGGACTAACCCGGCCCACCCAGGATTAACCCGGCCCACCCAGGATTAACCCGGCCCACCCAGGACTAACCCGGCCCACCCAGGACTAACCCGCCCACCCAGGACTAACCCGGCCCACCCAGGACTAACCCGGCCCACCCAGGACTAACCCGGCCCACCCAGGACTAATGTTAGATGATGGGCCTTTATACTGTTTTATAAATCAGGGGGGGGGGAACATACTCTGTTTGGATGATGACTGTTATGTCGGTTCAGTATCAAAGATCACCGGAAGGCCTGTAAGTGGATAAATATCCCCATCCTCAAGGAGCTGTTAAAGTAGCTATTCACCCAGAGTTCTCCAGAATAGACTGACTCAACAGTGGTGATCACTGTGTTGGAAACACTCATAATGTTATCCTTTGTTCCTCGC
>NW_027016281.1:0-10156 GCF_036934945.1 Oncorhynchus masou masou
CGGAAGTGCCATAGTGGTGACTCAGGGGCTGTTTGGAAGGGTTAAAAAAATCAGATCTGTCCAAAACTTCATATGTGTGATTAGACAACCCCCATGAACTGTAAATCAGTCATTTTTCCCAACAGATGTCAAAGAAAAGCTCTCACACACACAGCAAGGATGGAGTGACAAGCGTGGTGTTTAAAGACACAGAGAGCAGGCAATGGCATAAACATAATCCCAAGGCCGTGCCGAGTCCAGCAGGTGCCCCGCTTGACCGTAGCTCGCTCGGTCTGAGCGCAACGACCATGAGAAAAATAGGCCCACAATGAAGCCTGCACCACAATGTTATTTGATTTTTGGGTGACAGCGGCGGAACCGTTAGGTTTAGAAGGACAATTCAAACACAGGACTGTTCCTAAGGTCCTCCTGATCTGTGCAAGCCTAACCTTGACTGTGTGGCATTAACCTTTCACAGTTAAAAGAAGGTGTTTACAAAAAAACAGTGTGCATTGACTTCTCTCCCCATAGGAATACATTGCCTGCTCCCTAAATACAACCTGGGGTCTTTATGGGTTATGAATGCTGTATGAACCTGTCTTCTATGACATTCCATCAGACCACTATGAGGTCTACCTGTGTCGATTCTAAGCTTCCTGGAGCAACCGGAAGTGGTTAAATTGACCCAAAGGTATTTGGATGTACATCACCTCGAAAGGTGCCGAGGCCTCTGCATTATTCAACCCTGTGTAGATCAGTCAATTCTCAACTTAAAGACTTAAAACTCAGGATTCCCTAGGTTTCTATGTCAGTCAAGACATGTGTGTATTTATAGCTTCCTGTGCCAACCGGAAGTGCCATAATTGGTGTCTCAGGGGCTGTTTGGAAGGGTTAAAAAAATCAGATCTGTCCAAAACTTCATATGTGTGATTAGACAACCCCCATGAACTGTAAATCAGTCATTTTTCCCATAAAAATTCAAAGGAAAAATAAATCACACAGATACACAACTTGGATGGAGGGACGTATTGGGGTGTGTAGAGACTGACAGTGCCTCCAATAGTTAGCTTTGTTCGAGCTAAAAAAGAACCGTCAGACCTAGAGTTCGAAACTTTAGAATCCTGTTCTAGACCTCAGGTAGATAGTGCGTGGTGAGTTACGGCGCTCTAGGAGGTTCTCGGACCGAGAAACAGCGTCGAACATTTGCAATGACTTCAATTCATTTTGACCATTACGAAAATGGCGACATTTAGAAATGTCCCAGAGACACAAGACTAGGTGCATTGTGACCGTCTCGGCCCATAGAGACAGAACCCAACATCTCGGTCCGATAGCTCATTCAAGGACCCGTAGCAAGGCATTGAAAAAAGTGGATTTTCAGCACCAATTAGGCTTTTACTCGGACACCAAATGACCTATCGGGCCGAAACTCGGGATTCGGGGTCGCCTCACATAGGACTACACATAATGTCCGAACTGGCCCCGCAGCTAGAAAGTAACTATGTGTTTTATGGTTTTTAATGTTTTGTACCCGAAGGCCTTGTGAATTTTGGGCCAGCTCTGAAGTATGTTATACTTGGCTCCTAAATGAGTTGGGAAAAGTGGGTTTGGTGTCAGTTTGTATCAGTTTGGTGTCAGAATGATATCAAATTGACTGATGGACGGTGACTTGCAGGTGACTCTTGTCCATTAGCAATATGTTTAAGCGGTGAGGTACCATCACCAAAGCGACATTCTGAAATCAACCCAAACGAGCGATGGAGAGGTACCAGTATCACTGCCCAGACATCCCTATGTCATCGGGCCAGTCAATTTGGCATTCCTGCATGATTTTTATGGCATGACAAATTGCAATGGTGACTGCCCAGTTAACCATTTGCAAATGCACAGTGTTTTGAAAGAGTGAGAAAAATCACCAAATGGACATTCTGAAATCAACCCAACGAGTGATGGAGAGGTACCAGAATCACTGCCCAGCCATCCGAGGTCATCGGGCCAGTCAATTGGCATTCCTGCACAAAATTTTCAGTGACTTTGCAAAAGTAAGGAACATTTGCAATATGTTTTAACAGTGAGGTACCATCACCAAAAGCGACATTCTGAAATCAACCCAAACGAGCCATGGAGAGGTACCAAAATCACTGCCCAGCCATCCTGAGGTCATCGGGCCAGTCAATTTGGCATTCCTGCATGATTTTTATAGCATGACTTTGCAAAAGTAAGTTAACATTTGCAATATGTTTTGCGGTGAGGTACCATCACCAAAGGACATTCTGAAATCAACCCAAACGAGTGATGGAGAGGTACCAGAATCACTGCCCAGCCATCCCTATGTCATCGGGCCAGTCAATTTGGCATTCCTGCATGATTTTTTGGCATGACAAATTGGTGATGGTGACTGCCCAGTTAACCATATGGCATGACTTTGCAAAAGTGAGAACCATCACCAAATGGACATTCTGAAATCAACCCAACGAGTGATGGAGAGGTACCAGTATCACTGCCCAGCCATCCCGAGGTCATCGGGCCAGTCAATTTGGCATTCCTGCAAAAATTTTCAGTGACTTTGCAAAAGTAAGGAACATTTGCAATATGTTTTAACAGTGAGGTACCATCACCAAAAGCGACATTCTGAAATCAACCCAAACGAGCCATGGAGAGGTACCAGTATCACTGCCCAGCCATCCTGAGGTCATCGGGCCAGTCAATTTGGCATTCCTGCATGATTTTTATGGCATGACAAATTGGTGATGGTGACTGCCCAGTTAACCATATGGCAAATGCACAGTGACTTTGCAAAAGTGAGAAAACATGACCAAATGGACATTCTGAAATCAACACAAACAATGGCATGACCATAGTGTCCAGACTGTGCCGAGTCCAGCGAGGTGCCCCGCTTGACCGTAGCTCGCTCGGTCTGAGCGCGCGACCATGAGAAAAATAGGCCCAATATGAAGCCTTCACCAGTACGTCATTTGATTTTGGGTGACAGCGGCGGAACCGTTAGGTTTAGAAAGACAATTCAACCACAGGACTGTTCCTAAGGTCCTCCTGATCTGTCCAAGCCTATCCTTGACCGTGTGACATTAACCCTTCACAGTCAAAAGAAGGTGTTTACATAAAAACAGTGTTCATTGACTTCTCTCCCCATAGGAATATATTGGCTGCTCCACTAAATACAACCTGGAGTCTATATGGGTTATGAATGTTGTATGAACCTGTCTTTGGTACCAGTCCATCAGACCACTATAAGGTCTACCTGTGTCGATTCTAAGCTTCCTGGACCAACCGGAAGTGGTTCAAATCGCCCTAAAAGTGTATACCCATACACTGCCTGCAATTTGATGGACATAGTGCATTGAACCCTGTGTAAATCAGTCAGTTTTCATGGTAAAGACTTAAAACTCAGGATTCTCTAATGGAATAGCCCAATGAGGATGTATGTTGAGTTACAGCTTCCTGTGCCAACCGGAAGTGCCATAATTGGTGTCTCATGGGCTGTTTGGAGGGGTTAAAAATATCAGATCTTTCCAAAACTTCATATATATGATTAGGCAACCCCCATGAACTGTAAATCAGTCATTTTTCCCATAAAAATTCAAAGGAAAACTAAATCACACAGATACACAACATGGATGGAGGGACGTATCATTGGGGTGCGTAGAGACTGACAGTGCCTCCAATAGTTAGCTTTGAATGATATCAAATTGACTGATGGACAGTGACTTGCAGGTGACTCTTGTCCATTAGCAATATGTTTAAGCGGTGAGGTACCATCACCAAAAGCGACATTCTGAAATCAGCCCAAACGAGCGATGGAGAGGTACCAGTATCACTGCCCAGACATCCCTATGTCATCGGGCCAGTCAATTTGGCATTCCTGCATGATTTTTATAGCATGACAAATTGGTGATGGTGACTGCCCAGTTAACCATATGGCAAATGCACAGTGACTTTGAAAAGTGAGAAAAATCACCAAATGGACATTCTGAAATCAGCCCAAATGGACAGAATCTGCCAGCCAATCATCGGGCCAGTCAATTTGGCATTCCTGCAAAAATTTTCAGTGACTTTGCAAAAGTAAGGAACATTTGCAATATGTTTTAACAGTGAGGTACCCAAAAGACATTCTGAAATCACTGCGTGGAGAGGTACCATCACTGCCCAGCCATCCCGAGGTCATCGGGCCAGTCAATTTGGCATTCCTGCAAAATTTTCAGTGACTTTGCAAAAGTAAGGAACATTTGCAATATGTTTTAACAGTGAGGTACCATCACCAAAAGCGACATTCTGAAATCAACCCAAACGAGCCATGGAGAGGTACCAGTATCACTGCCCAGCCATCCCGAGGTCATCGGGCCAGTCAATTTGGCATTCCTGCATGATTTTTATGGCATGACAAATTGGTGATGGTGACTGCCCAGTTAACCATATGGCAAATGCACAGTGACTTTGCAAAAGTGAGAAAAATCACCAAATGGACATTCTGGAATCAACCCTAACGAGCGATGGAGAGGTACCATAATCACTGCCCAGACATCCCGAGGTCATCGGGCCAGTCAATTTGGCATTCCTGCAAAAATTTTCAGTGACTTTGCAAAAGTAAGGAACATTTGCAATATGTTTTAACAGTGAGGTACCATCACCAAAAGCGACATTCTGAAATCAACCCAAACGAGCCATGGAGAGGTACCAGTATCACTGCCCAGCCATCCCGAGGTCATCGGGCCAGTCAATTTGGCATTCCTGCAAAAATTTTCAGTGACTTTGAAAAAGTAAGGAACATTTGCAATATGTTTTAACAGTGAGGTACCATCACCAAAAGCGACATTCTGAAATCAACCCAAGCGAGCCATGGAGAGGTACCAGTATCACTGCCCAGACATCCCTATGTCATCGGGCCAGTCAATTTGGCATTCCTGCATGATTTTTATGGCATGACAAATTGGTGATGGTGACTGCCCAGTTAACCATATGGCAAATGCACAGTGACTTTGCAAAAGTGAGAAAACATGACCAAATGGACATTCTGAAATCAACACAAACAATGGCATGACCATAGTGTCCAGACTGTGCCGAGTCCAACGAGGTGCCCCGCTGACCGTAGCTCGCTCGGTCTGAGCGCGGCGACCATGAGAAAAATAGGCCCAATATGAAGCCTTCACCAGTACGTCATTTGATTTTGGGTGACAGCGGCGGAACCGTTAGGTTTAGAAAGACAATTCAACCACAGGACTGTTCCTAAGGTCCTCCTGATCTGTCCAAGCCTATCCTTGACCGTGTGACATTAACCCTTCACAGTCAAAAGAAGGTGTTTACATAAAAACAGTGTTCATTGACTTCTCTCCCCATAGGAATATATTGGCTGCTCCACTAAATACAACCTGGAGTCTATATGGGTTATGAATGTTGTATGAACCTGTCTTTGGTACCAGTCCATCAGACCACTATAAGGTCTACCTGTGTCGATTCTAAGCTTCCTGGACCAACCGGAAGTGGTCCAAATCGCCCTAAAAGTGTATACCCATACACTGCCTGCAATTTGATGGACATAGTGCATTGAACCCTGTGTAAATCAGTCAGTTTTCATGGTAAAGACTTAAAACTCAGGATTCTCTAATGGAATACCCCAATGAGGATGTATGTTGAGTTACAGCTTCCTGTGCCAACCGGAAGTGCCATAATTGGTCTCTCATGGGCTGTTTGGAGGGGTTAAAAATATCAGATCTTTCCAAAACTTCATATATATGATTAGGCAACCCCCATGAACTGTAAATCAGTCATTTTTCCCATAAAAATTCAAAGGAAAACTAAATCACACAGATACACAACATGGATGGAGGGACGTATCATTGGGGTGCGTAGAGACTGACAGTGCCTCCAATAGTTAGCTTTGAATGATATCAAATTGACTGATGGACAGTGACTTGCAGGTGACTCTTGTCCATTAGCAATATGTTTAGCGGTGAGGTACCATCACCAAAAGCGACATTCTGAAATCAACCCAAACGAGCGATGGAGAGGTACCAGTATCACTGCCCAGACATCCCTATGTCATCGGGCCAGTCAATTTGGCATTCCTGCATGATTTTTATAGCATGACAAATTGGTGATGGTGACTGCCCAGTTAACCATATGGCAAATGCACAGTGACTTTGAAAGAGTGAGAAAAATCACCAAATGGACATTCTGAAATCAGCCCAAACGAGCGATGGAGAGGTACCAGTATCACTGCCCAGCCATCCCGAGGTCATCGGGCCAGTCAATTTGGCATTCCTGCAAAAATTTTCAGTGACTTTGCAAAAGTAAGGAACATTTGCAATATGTTTTAACAGTGAGGTACCATCACCAAAGCGACATTCTGAAATCAACCCAAACGAGCCATGGAGAGGTACCAGTATCACTGCCCAGCCATCCCGAGGTCATCGGGCCAGTCAATTTGGCATTCCTGCAAAAATTTTCAGTGACTTTGCAAAAGTAAGGAACATTTGCAATATGTTTTAACAGTGAGGTACCATCACCAAAAGCGACATTCTGAAATCAACCCAAACGAGCGATGGAGAGGTACCAAAATCACTGCCCAGCCATCCCGAGGTCATCGGGCCAGTCAATTTGGCATTCCTGCAAAAAATTTTAGTGACTTTGCAAAAGTAAGGAACATTTGCAATATGTTTTAACAGTGAGGTACCATCACCAAAAGCGACATTCTGAAATCAACCCAAACGAGCGATGGAGAGGTACCAGTATCACTGCCCAGACATCCCTATGTCATCGGGCCAGTCAATTTGGCATTCCTGCATGATTTTTATGGCATGACAAATTGGTGATGGTGACTGCCCAGTTAACCATATGGCAAATGCACAGTGACTTTGCAAAAGTGAGAAAAATCACCAAATGGACATTCTGGAATCGACCCTAACGAGTGATGGAGAGGTACCAGAATCACTGCCAAGCCATCCCGAGTTCATCGGGCCAGTCAATTGGCATTCCTGCACAAATTTTCAGTGACTTTGCAAAAGTAAGGAACATTTGCAATATGTTTTAACAGTGAGGTACCATCACCAAAAGCGACATTCTGAAATCAACCCAAAAGAGCCATGGAGAGGTACCAGTATCACTGCCCAGACATCCCTATGTCATCGGGCCAGTCAATTTGGCATTCCTGCATGATTTTTATGGCATGACAAATTGGTGATGGTGACTGCCCAGTTAACCATATGGCAAATGCACAGTGACTTTGCAAAAGTGAGAAAACATGACCAAATGGACATTCTGAAATCAACACAAACAATGGCATCACCATAGTGTCCAGACTATGCCGAGTCCAACGAGGTGCCCCGCTTGACCGTAGCTCGCTCGGTCTGAGCGCGGCGACCATGAGAAAAATAGGCCCAATATGAAGCCTTCACCAGTACGTCATTTGATTTTGGGTGACAGCGGCGGAACCGTTAGGTTTAGAAAGACAATTCAACCACAGGAATGTTCCTAAGGTCCTCCTGATCTGTCCAAGCCTATCCTTGACCGTGTGACATTAACCCTTCACAGTCAAAAGAAGGTGTTTACATAAAAACAGTGTTCATTGACTTCTCTCCCCATAGGAATATATTGGCTGCTCCACTAAATACAACCTGGAGTCTATATGGGTTATGAATGTTGTATGAACCTGTCTTTGGTACCAGTCCATCAGACCACTATAAGGTCTACCTGTGTCGATTCTAAGCTTCCTGGACCAACCGGAAGTGGTCCAAATCGCCCTAAAAGTGTGTACCCATACACTGCCTGCAATTTGATGGACATAGTGCATTGAACCCTGTGTAAATCAGTCAGTTTTCATGGTAAAGACTTAAAACTCAGGATTCTCTAATGGAATACCCCAATGAGGATGTATGTTGAGTTACAGCTTCCTGTGCCAACCGGAAGTGCCATAATTGGTGTCTCATGGGCTGTTTGGAGGGGTTAAAAATATCAGATCTTTCCAAAACTTCATATATATGATTAGGCAACCCCCATGAACTGTAAATCAGTCATTTTTCCCATAAAAATTCAAAGGAAAACTAAATCACACAGATACACAACATGGATGGAGGGACGTATCATTGGGGTGCGTAGAGACTGACAGTGCCTCCAATAGTTAGCTTTGAATGATATCAAATTGACTGATGGACAGTGACTTGCAGGTGACTCTTGTCCATTAGCAATATGTTTAAGCGGTGAGGTACCATCACCAAAAGCGACATTCTGAAATCAGCCCAAACGAGCGATGGAGAGGTACCAGTATCACTGCCCAGACATCCCTATGTCATCGGGCCAGTCAATTTGGCATTCCTGCATGATTTTTATAGCATGACAAATTGGTGATGGTGACTGCCCAGTTAACCATATGGCAAATGCACAGTGACTTTGAAAGAGTGAGAAAAATCACCAAATGGACATTCTGGAATCAACCCTAACGAGTGATGGAGAGGTACCAGAATCACTGCCAAGCCATCCCGAGTTCATCGGGCCAGTCAATTTGGCATTCCTGCAAAATTTTCAGTGACTTTGCAAAAGTAAGGAACATTTGCAATATGTTTTAACAGTGAGGTACCATCACCAAAAGCGACATTCTGAAATCAACCCAAACGAGCCATGGAGAGGTACCAGTATCACTGCCCAGCCATCCCGAGGTCATCGGGCCAGTCAATTTGGCATTCCTGCAAAAATTTTCAGTGACTTTGCAAAAGTAAGGAACATTTGCAATATGTTTTAACAGTGAGGTACCATCACCAAAAGCGACATTCTGAAATCAACCCAAACGAGCCATGGAGAGGTACCAGTATCACTGCCCAGCCATCCCGAGGTCATCGGGCCAGTCAATTTGGCATTCCTGCAAAAATTTTCAGTGACTTTGCAAAAGTAAGGAACATTTGCAATATGTTTTAACAGTGAGGTACCATCACCAAAAGCGACATTCTGAAATCAACCCAAACGAGCCATGGAGAGGTACCAGTATCACTGCCCAGCCATCCCTAGGTCATCGGGCCAGTCAATTTGGCATTCCTGCATGATTTTTATAGCATGACAAATTGGTGATGGTGACTGCCCAGTTAACCATATGGCAAATGCACAGTGACTTTGCAAAAAGAGACCAAATGGACATTCTGAAAAATCGAGTGATGGAGAGGTACCAATCATGCCAAGCCATCCCGATTCATCGGGAGTCATTTGGCATTCCTGCCAAATTTTAGTGACTTTGCAAAAGTAAGGAACATTTGCAATATGTTTTAACAGTGAGGTACCATCACCAAAAGCGACATTCTGAAATCAACCCAAACGAGCCATGGAGAGTACCAGTATCACTGCCCAGCCATCCCGAGGTCATCGGGCCAGTCAATTGGCATTCCTGCAAAATTTTCAGTGACTTTGCAAAAGTAAGGAACATTTGCAATATGTTTTAACAGTGAGGTACCATCACCAAAGCGACATTCTGAAATCAACCCAAACGAGCCATGGAGAGGTACCAGTATCACTGCCCAGCCATCCCGAGGTCATCGGGCCAGTCAATTTGGCATTCCTGCATGATTTTTATGGCATGACAAATTGGTGATGGTGAATGCCCAGTTAACCATATGGCAAATGCACAGTGACTTTGCAAAAGTGAGAAAACATAAACAAATGGACATGATGAAATCAACACCACGAGTGATTGAAAGGAACAACAATCACTGCCCGGCCATCCCGAGTTCATCAGGCCAGTCAATTTTGCATTTCTGAAGGATTTTTGAGCATGTCAAATTTCTTATGACATTTGGCCCCCACAAAACATATGCCTTATGCACAAGCAAAAAAAACAAAAACATTATAATAATAAAATATGACTAAAAAGTATGTTGATACAGTTCTTATACGTGTGTAACTGACACAAAATGCGAAAAATTTCGAAAAAACGGTCCAGAAAGCACTTTTTTTAGGGGTGTGTGAAGTTTTTTATGAAATTTAATAATTTTTGACTTTTGACTTTCCTATGAAATCATATTGCAGATGGACAAAACACATGCAATATGCGCAAGTAAAAAAAAAAATTATGATAATAAAATATGATTAAAGTATGTTGATACAGTTCTTATACGTGTGTAACTGACACAAAAATGCGAAAAAATTTCGAAAAACGAAATTTAAGAATTTTTGACTTTTGACT
>NW_027016282.1:0-10155 GCF_036934945.1 Oncorhynchus masou masou
CCAGCTGGCGCGGCCTCCAGTTTAAAGCCAGATACCGCGGTCTCCAGTTTAAATCCAGCTGGCGCGGGTCTCCAGTTTAAAGTCAGACACTGTGGTCTCCAATTTAGAGCCAGACACCGCAGTCTCCAGTTTAAAGTCAGCTGGCGTGGTCTCCAGTTTAAAGCCATACACCGGTCTCCAGTTTAAATCCAGCTGGCGTGGTCTCCAGTTTAAAGCCAGACACCGCGGTCTCCAGTTTAAATCCAGCTGGCGCGGTCTCCAGTTTAAAGTCAGACACTGTGGTCTCCACTTAGAGCCAGACACCGCGGTCTCCAGTATAAATCCAGCCACGGCCTCCAGTTTAAAGCTGGGTCTCCAGTTTAAATCCAGCTGGCGCGGTCTCCAGTTTAAAGCCAGACACTGCGGTCTCCAGTTTAAATCCAGCTGGCGCGGCTCCCAGTTTAAAGTCAGACACTGTGGTCTCCACTTTAGAGTCTCCAGTTTAAATCCAGCTGGCAGACACCGCGGTCTCCAGTTTAAATCCAGCTGGCACGGCCTCCAGTTTAAAGCCAGACACTGCGGTCTCCAGTTTACAGCTGGCGCAGTCTCCAGTTTAAAGTCAGACACTGCGGTCTCCAGTTTAAATCCAGCTGGTCAGTTTAAATCCAGCTGGTGCGGACTCCAGTTTAAAGCCAGCCACCGCGGTCTCCAGTTTAAAGACAGACACCGCGGTCTCAGTTTAAAGACAGACACCGTTCCCCAGTTTAAATCCAGCTGGCACGGTCTCCAGTTGAAAGTCTGACACAGTTTAAAGTCAGACAATGCGGTCTCCAGTTTAAAGTCAGACACCATGGTCTCCAGTTTAAAGCCAGACACCGCGGTCTCCAGTTTAAAGTCAGACACCATGGTCTCCAGTTTAAAGTCAGACACCGCGGTCTCCAGTTTAAAGTCAGACACCATGGTCTCCAGTTTAAAGTCAGACACCGCGGTCTCCAGTTTAAATCCAGCTGGCACGGTCTCCAGTTTAAATTCAGCTGGCACGGTCTCCAGTTTAAATCCAGCTGGCGGGGCCTCCAGTTTAAAGCCAGACCCCGCGGTCTCCAGTTTAAATCCAGCTGGCGCGGTCTCCAGTTTAAAGTCAGACACTGTGGTCTCCAATTTAGAGCCAGACACCGCGGTCTCCAGTTTAAATCCAGCTGGCACGGTCTCCAGTTTAAATCCAGCTGGCGCGGCCTCCAGTTTAAAGCCAGATACCGCGGTCTCCAGTTTAAATCCAGCTGGCGCAGTCTCCAGTTTAAAGTCAGACACTGTGGTCTCCAATTTAGAGCCAGACACCGCAGTCTCCAGTTTAAATCCAGCTGGCGTGGTCTCCAGTTTAAAGCCATACACCGCGGTCTCCAGTTTAAATCCAGCTGGCGTGGTCTCCAGTTTAAAGCCAGACACCGCGGTCTCCAGTTTAAATCCAGCTGGCGCGGTCTCCAGTTTAAAGTCAGACACTGTGGTCTCCAATTTAGAGCCAGACACCGCGGTCTCCAGTATAAATCCAGCTGGCACGGCCTCCAGTTTAAAGCCAGACACTGCGGTCTCCAGTTTAAATCCAGCTGGCGCGGTCTCCAGTTTAAAGCCAGACACTGCGGTCTCCAGTTTAAATCCAGCTGGCGCGGTCTCCAGTTTAAAGTCAGACACTGTGGTCTCCAATTTAGAGCCAGACACCGCGGTCTCCAGTTTAAATCCAGCTGGCACGGCCTCCAGTTTAAAGCCAGACACTGCGGTCTCCAGTTTAAATCCAGCTGGCACGGCCTCCAGTTTAAAGCCAGACACTGCGGTCTCCAGTTTAAATCCAGCTGGCGCGGTCTCCAGTTTAAAGTCAGACACTGCGGTCTCCAGTTTAAATCCAGATGGCGCGGCCTCCAGTTTAACAGTCTCCAGTTTAAATCCAGCTGGTGCGGACTCCAGTTTAAAGCCAGCCACCGCGGTCTCCAGTTTAAAGACAGACACCGCGGTCTTCAGTTTAAAGACAGACACCGTGGTCCCCAGTTTAAATCCAGCTGGCGCGGTCTCCAGTTGAAAGTCTGACACCGCGGTCTCCAGTTTAAAGTCAGACAATGCGGTCTCCAGTTTAAAGTCAGACACCATGGTCTCCAGTTTAAAGCCAGACACCGCGGTCTCCAGTTTAAAGTCAGACACCATGGTCTCCAGTTTAAAGTCAGACACCGCGGTCTCCAGTTTAAAGTCAGACACCATGGTCTCCAGTTTAAAGTCAGACACCGCGGTCTCCAGTTTAAAGTCAGACACCATGGTCTCCAGTTTAAAGCCAGACACCATGGTCTCCAGTTTAAAGTCAGACACCGTGGTCTCCAGTTTAAAGTCAGACAATGCGGTCTCCAGTTTAAAGTCAGACACCATGGTCTCCAGTTTAAAGCCAGACACCGCGGTCTCCAGTTTAAAGTCAGACACCATGGTCTCCAGTTTAAAGTCAGACACCGCGGTCTCCAGTTTAAAGTCAGACACCATGGTCTCCAGTTTAAAGTCAGACACCGCGGTCTCCAGTTTAAATCCAGCTGGCACGGCCTCCAGTTTAAAGCCAGACACTGCGGTCTCCAGTTTAAATCCAGCTGGCGCGGTCTCCAGTTTAAAGTCAGACACTGCGGTCTCCAGTTTAAATCCAGATGGCGCGGCCTCCAGTTTAACGGTCTCCAGTTTAAATCCAGCTGGTGCGGACTCCAGTTTAAAGCCAGCCACCGCGGTCTCCAGTTTAAAGACAGACACCGCGGTCTTCAGTTTAAAGACAGACACCGTGGTCCCCAGTTTAAATCCAGCTGGCGCGGTCTCCAGTTGAAAGTCTGACACCGCGGTCTCCAGTTTAAAGTCAGACAATGCGGTCTCCAGTTTAAAGTCAGACACCATGGTCTCCAGTTTAAAGCCAGACACCGCGGTCTCCAGTTTAAAGTCAGACACCATGGTCTCCAGTTTAAAGTCAGACACCGCGGTCTCCAGTTTAAAGTCAGACACCATGGTCTCCAGTTTAAAGTCAGACACCGCGGTCTCAGCCAGTTTAAAGTCAGACACCATGGTCTCCAGTTTAAAGCCAGACACCATGGTCTCCAGTTTAAAGTCAGACACCGTGGTCTCCAGTTTAAAGTCAGACAATGCGGTCTCCAGTTTAAAGTCAGACACCATGGTCTCCAGTTTAAAGTCAGACACCATGGTCTCCAGTTTAAAGCCAGACACCATGGTCTCCAGTTTAAAGTCAGACACCGTGGTCTCCAGTTTAAAGTCAGACAATGCGGTCTCCAGTTTAAAGTCAGACACCATGGTCTCCAGTTTAAAGCCAGACACCGCGGTCTCCAGTTTAAAGTCAGACACCATGGTCTCCAGTTTAAAGTCAGACACCGCGGTCTCCAGTTTAAAGTCAGACACCATGGTCTCCAGTTTAAAGTCAGACACCGCGGTCTCCAGTTTAAAGTCAGACACCATGGTCTCCAGTTTAAAGCCAGACACCATGGTCTCCAGTTTAAATTCAGACACCGTGGTCTCCAGTGTAAAGCCAGACACCGTGGTCTCCAGTTTAAAGTCAGACACCGTGGTCTCCAGTTTAAAGCCAGACACCGTGGTCTCCAGTTTAAAGCCAGACACCGTGGTCTCCAGTTTAAAGTCAGACACTGTGGTCTCCAGTTTAAAGTCAGACTCCGCGGTCTCCAGTTTAAAGTCAGACACCATGGTCTCCAGTTTAAAGTCAGACACCATGGTCTCCAGTTTAAAGTCAGACACCGTGGTCTTCAGTTTAAAGTCAGACACTGTGGTCTTCAGTTTAAAGTCAGACACCGCGGTCTTCAGTTTAAAGTCAGACACCGTGGTCTCCAGTTTATAGTCAGACACCATGGTCTCCAGTTTAAAGTCAGACACCATGGTCTCCAGTTCAGCTCAGTAATCTGAACAAAGTAGTAGGGACCTTTTTGGACTGCAGTATTGCTAACCAGGTGTGTTTGTCTGTTTTTGTGTAGACTGATTCAGACAGTGATCTGGTTGGTGATCACTGTGATGATAATGAGGATATAGATGAGGACGGTCATCAGAACTCCCTCGACAACTGTCGCTACGTTGCCAATAGCAACCAGGTTGACCATGACAGAGATGGCATTGGCGACGCCTGCGACCATGATGATGACAACGATGGTATCCCTGATGACCGTGACAACTGCCGACTTGTGCCGAACGCTGACCAAATAGACGCAGACAGTCAGTACACACACACACGCACGCACGCACGCACACACACACACACACACAAAAGGTCCCTACTACTTTGTTCAGATTGCTGAGCTGAACTGGAGACCATGCCAGCTAGATTTAAACTGGAGACCGCGCCGGCTGTTTTCAAACTGGAGACCGCTCCAGCTGGTTTTAAACACACACACACACACACACACACACACACACACACACACACACACACACACACACACACACACACACACACACACACACACACACACACACACACACACACACACACACACACACACACACACACACATACACACACCAGTCATCAGCATGGGCGCGCAAAGGCAGTCTCACATATCCTGATTAGTGACCAGAAAGCCCCTGTCTTCTTTTACCAGAACAATTCTGGGGATTTAATTAATCATGATCATATTCCAGCGAGACCGAGTTTGGGTTATAACTCTATACCTCAGTGGTGGGACTGACTATATGTCTAGAGATGGCTGGGTTATAACTCTATTTCTCAGTGGTGGGACTGACTATATGTCTAGAGATGGCTGGGTTATAACTCTATTTCTCAGTGGTGGGACTGACTATATGTCTAATGATGGCTGGAACATCTCACTGAAGATGTAACATATTCGGGTGAATGAATGCTAGGGCTAACCCCAACCCTAAACACAACCCTCTAACCCTAACCCCAACCCTAAACCCTACCCTCTTACCATAACCCCAACCCTAACCCCAACCCTCTAACCATAACCCCAACCCTAAACCCAACCCTCTAACCATAACCCCAACCCTAAACCCAACCCTGTAAACCTAACCCAACCCTAACCCCAACCCTCTAACCATAACCCCAACCCTAAACCCAACCCTCTAACCCTAACCCCAACCCTAAACCCAACCCTCTAAACCTATCCCCAACCCTAAACCCAACCCTCTAACCATAACCCCAACCCTAAACCCAACCCTCTAACCATAACCCCAACCCTCTAACCCTAACCCCAACCCTCTAACCATAACCCCAACCCTAAACCCAACCCTCTAACCCTAACCCAAACCCTAAACCCAACCCTCTAAACCTATCCCCAACCCTAAACCCAACCCTCTAACCATAACCCCAACCCTAAACCCAACCATCTAAACCTAACCCCAACCCTAAACCCAACCCTCTAACCATAACCCCAACCCTAACCCCAACCCTCTAACCCTAACCCCAACCCTAAACCCAACCCTCTAAACTTATCCCCAACCCTAAACCCAACCCTCTAACCATAACCATAACCCCAACCCTAAACCCAACCCTCTAAACCTAACCCCAACCCTAAACCCAACCCTCTAACCATAACCCCAACCCTAACCCCAACCCTCTAACCCCAATCCCTACCCCCTAACCCTAACCCCAACCCTAACCCCCCAACCCTCTAACCATAACCCCAACCCTAACCCCAACCCGCTAACCCTAACCCCAACCCTCTAACCCTAACCCCAACCCTAACCCCAACCCTCTAACCCTAACCCCAACCTTCTAACCCTAACCCCAACCCTCTAACTCCAATCCTCTAACCCCAATCCTCTAACCCCAATCCTCTAACCCCAACCCTCTAACTCTAACCCCAACCTTCTAACCCCAACCCTCTAACCCTAACCCTCTAACCCTAACCCCAACCCCAACCCATACTTAGAGGGAGATGGCAAAGACTTGTTCTGATTGGTCCATCTGTATTTGTTCAGGCCAGTGATTGGATTGCAGATATAATCATATAGCACCAAGTTCAAATGGGTTTATGTAGATAGAACCTTCTAGTCCCAAGGTCTCCACTTGTGGATAGAACCTTCTTGTCCCATGGTCTCCACTTGGAGATAGAACCTTCCAGTCCCAAGGTCTCCACTTGTAGAATAACCTTCTAGTCCTAAGGTCTCCACTTGTAGATATAAACTTCTAGTCCCAAGGTCTCCACTTGTAGATAGAACCTTCTAGTCCCAAGGTCTCCACTTGGAGATAGAACCTTCTAGTCCCAAGGTCTCCACTTGTCCCCCAAGGTCTCCACTTGTAGAAGAACTTTCTAGTCCTAAGGTCTCCACTTGGAGATATAAACTTCTAGTCCCAAGGTCTCCACTTGTAGATAGAACCTTCTAGTCCCAAGGTCTCCACTTGTAGAAGAACCTTCTAGTCTTAAGGTCTCCACTTGTAGATATAAACTTCTAGTCCCAAGGTCTCCACTTGTAGATAGAACCTTCTAGTCCCAAGGTCTCCACTTGTAGATAGAACATTCTAGTCCCAAGGTCTCCACTTGTAGATAGAACCTTCTAGTCCCATGGTCTCCACGTGTAGATAGAACCTTCTAGTCCCAAGGTCTCCACTTGTAGATATAAACTTCTAGTCCCAAGGTCTCCACTTGTAGATAGAACCTTCTAGTCCCAAGGTCTCCACTTGGAGATAGAACCTTCTAGTCCCAAGGTCTCCACTTGTAGAAGAACTTTCTAGTCCTAAGGTCTCCAGACTTGTAGAGAACCTTCTAGTCCCAAGGTCTCCACTTGTAGATAGAACATTCTAGTCCCAAGGTCTCCACTTGTAGATAGAACATTCTAGTCCCAAGGTCTCCACTTGTAGATAGAACCTTCTAGTCCCATGGTCTCCACGTGTAGATAGAACCTTCTAGTCCCAAGGTCTCCACTTGTAGATAGAACATTCTCGTCCCAAGGTATCCACTTGTAGATAGAACCTTCTAGTCCCAAGGTCTCTACTTGTAGATAGAACATTCTCGTCCCAAGGTCTCTACTTGTAGATAGAACCTTCTCGTCCCAAGGTCTCCACTTGTAGTTGAACAAGTCATTGCATGTATATATTTTTTTACTCGACTTGAAAAAATGTGTGGCTCGACTTGCTTGTGATTCAAACAATAGTGACTCTGGCACATAAACACGCACATATACACACAAACACTTATACACATACACCACATCATTAGTGTGTTTGTACCGTTATCAGTCTCTGTAAGTATGACTTTGATAATGATATTACCTCTCTCCCTCTCTCTCTCTCTGTCTCTAGATGATGGTCGTGGTGATGCTTGTAAAGATGACTTTGATAATGATATTACTCTCTCTCCTCTCCCTGTCTCTCTCTCCTCTCCCTCTCTCTCTCTCCTCTGTCTCTCTCTCCTCTCCCGGTCTCTCTCTCGTTCTCCTCTCCCTGTCTCTCTCGTTCTCCTCTCCCTGTCTCTCTCCTCTGCCTCTCTCTCCTCTCCTTGTCTCGCTCTCCTCTCCCTTTCTCTCTCATCTGTCTGTCTGTCTGTCTCCCTCTCTCTCTCTCTCTCTCTCTCTCTCTCTCTATCTCTCTCGCTCTCTCTCCTCTCCCTGTCTCTCTCTCCTCTGTCTCTCTCTCCTCTCCCTCTCCCTCTCTCTCTCCTCTGTCTCTAGATGATGGTCGTGGTGATGCTTGTAAGGATGACTTTGATAATGACAGTATACCAGATGCACTAGATGTTTGCTCAGAGAACAGTGGTATTGGAGTTACAGACTTCAGGAAGTTTCAGACGGTTCTGTTGGACCCTCGGGGGACCACTCAGTCTGACCCTCTGTGGGTGGTTCGAGGACACGGAACCGAACTGCTACAGACTGCAAACTCTGACCCTGGCATCGCCTTGGGTACGACCCTAACCTCTTACCTAAGACCGCATTAACGCTGATCTGGGTGGTGTTTGTGTGGTTTTCATGTGCGTTTGTGAATGCGTGTGCGTGCCTGCGTTTGTGAATGTGTGTGTGTGTGTGTTCTCAGGTTTTGATGAGTTCCGTGCGGTAGACTTCAGTGGGACATTCTACGTGAACACAGACCGTGATGATGACTATGTAGGGTTTGTGTTCTCCTTCCAGTCCAGCAGACGGTTCTACGTTGTCATGTGGAAACAGGTCAGTCAGGAGTACACACACACACTGACCTCTGACCTCTAACCCTGCCCGGTCAGCCAGTCCTGACCTCTTACCTCAAACCTCTAACTTCTAACCCTGCACAGTCAGCCAGGCCTAACTTCTAACCTCTAACCCTGCCAGGTCAGCCAGGCTTACTGGGAGAAGAGTCCTTCCAGGGCATTTGGGAACGCTGGTGTCTCTCTCAAAGTGGTCAACTCAAGCTCAGGCCCTGGAGAGGCCCTCCGCAACGCCCTGTGGCACACAGGAAACACCATACAGCAGGTACACACAGGAAACACCATACAGCAGGTACACACAGGAAACACCACACAGCAGGTACACACAGGAAACACCATACAGCTGGTACACACAGGAAACACAATACAGAAGGTACACACAGCAGGTACACACAGGAAACACCACACAGCAGGTACACACAGGAAACACCACACAGCAGGTACACACAGGAAACACAATACAGAAGGTACACACAGCAGGTACACAGGAAACACTATACAGCAGGTACACACAGCAGGTACACACAGGAAACACCACACTGCAGGTACACACAGCAGGTACACACAGGAAACACTACAAAGCAGGTACACACAGGAAACAACATACAGCAGGTACACAAAGGAAACAGCACACAGCAGGTACACACAGCAGGTACACACAGGAAACACCACACAGCAGGTACACACAGGAAACATTATACAGCAGGTACACACAGGAAACACCATACAGCAGGTACACAAGGAAGCACCACACAGCAGGTACACACAGCATGTACACACAGGAAACACCACACAGCAGGTACACACAGCACACACCATACAGCAGGTACACAAGGAAGCACCACACAGCAGGTACACACAGCATGTACACACAGGAAACACCACACAGCAGGTACACACAGCACACACCATACAGCAGGTACACACAGGACACACCATACAGCAGGTACATACAGGAAACACCATACAGCTGGTACACACAGGAAACACCATACAGCAGGTACACACAGGAAACACCATACAGCAGGTACACACAGGAAACCCCACACAGCAGGTACACACAGGAAACACCACACAGCAGGTACACACAGCAGGTACACACAGGAAACACCATACAGCAGGTACACACAGGAAACACCATACAGCAGGTACACACAGGAAACACCACACAGCAGGTACACACAGGAAACACCACACAGCAGGTACACACAGGAAACACCACACAGCAGGTACACACAGCAGGTACACACAGGAAACACCATACAGCAGGTACACACAGGAAACACCACACAGCAGGTACACGCAGGAAACACCACATAGCAGGTACACACAGGAAACACCACACAGCAGGTACACACAGGAAACGCCATACAGCAGGTACACACAGGAAACACCACACAGCAGGTACACACAGGAAACACCACACAGCAGGTACACACAGGAAACACCACACAGCAGGTACACACAGGAAACACCACACAGCAGGTACACACAGGAAACACCACACAGCAGGTACACACAGGAAACACCACACAGCAGGTACACACAGGAAACACCATACAGCAGGTACACACAGGAAACACCACACAGCAGGTACACACAGGACACACACCTCTAACCCTGAAGTAAACCTATGTGTGTGGATCCTTAGGTTCGCACACTGTGGCACGACCCCAACAACATGGGCTGGAAGGACTACACTGCCTACCGCTGGCACCTCATCCACCGACCCAAGACCGGCTTCATAAGGTACTTAACCTCCAACCCATAACCCTAACTCTAACTTTAACCCTTACCCTAAACCTAACTCTAACCCTAACCCAAAAAAGGCCCATAGGCCCATAGGCCAAAAAGTCACTGCCCTGGCCTGGCCTGGCCTGGGACAAAAGCCACTGTCCTGGCCTGGTACCTCCATATGCATATAGGGCTTGAGAGGACACATACAGGCCTAAAGGCCTTAGCTCCCTATCTGGGTTACAGGCCTTTCTCTGGGCATGAGAGGACACATACAGGCCTA
>NW_027016283.1:0-2500 GCF_036934945.1 Oncorhynchus masou masou
CCTGCCTTCTTATTCTACCCATAACTCTCTCTGCCTTCCTATTCTACCCATAACTCTCTCTGCCTTCCAATTCTACCCCTAACTCCCCCTGCCTTCCAATTCTACCCCTAACTCCCCCTGCCTACCCCTAACTCCCCCTGCCTTCTTATTCTACCCCTAACTCCCCCTGCCTTCCTATTCTACCCTTAACTCTCCCTGCCTTCCTATTCTACCCCTAACTCCCCCTGCCTTCTTATTCTACCCCTAACTCCCCCTGCCTTCTTATTCTACCCCTAACTCCCCCTGCCTTCTTATTCTACCCCTAACTCTCCCTGCCTTCCTATTCTACCCTAACTCCCCCTGCCTTCCTATTCTACCCCTAACTCCCCCTGCCTTCCTATTCTACCCCTAACTCCCCCTGCCTTCCTATTCTGCCCCTAACTCTCCCCTGCCTTCCTATTCTACCCCTAACTCTCCCTGCCTTCCTATTCTACCCCTAACTCCCCCTGCCTTCTTATTCTACCCATAACTCTCTCTGCCTTCCTATTCTACCCCTAACTCTCCCTGCCTTCCTATTCTACCCATAACTCTCTCTGCCTTCCAATTCTACCCCTAACTCCCCCTGCCTTCCAATTCTACCCCTAACTCCCCCTGCCTACCCCTAACTCCCCCTGCCTTCTTATTCTACCCCTAACTCCCCCTGCCTTCCTATTCTACCCTTAACTCTCCCTGCCTTCCTATTCTACCCCTAACTCCCCCTGCCTTCTTATTCTACCCCTAACTCCCCCCTGCCTTCTTATTCTACCCCTAACTCCCCCTGCCTTCTTATTCTACCCCTAACTCTCCCTGCCTTCCTATTCTACCCCTAACTCCCCCTGCCTTCCTATTCTACCCCTAACTCCCCCTGCCTTCCTATTCTACCCCTAACTCCCCCTGCCTTCCTATTCTGCCCCTAACTCTCCCTGCCTTCCTATTCTACCCCTAACTCTCCCTGCCTTCCTATTCTACCCCTAACTCCCCCTGCCTTCTTATTCTACCCATAACTCTCTCTGCCTTCCTATTCTACCCCTAACTCTCCCTGCCTTCCTATTCTACCCATAACTCTCTCTGCCTTCCTATTCTACCCCTAACTCCCCCTGCCTTCCTATTCTACCCCTAACTCTCCCTGCCTTCCTATTCTACCCCTAACTCTCCCTGCCTTCCTATTCTGCCCCTAACTCCCCCTGCCTTCCTATTCTACCCCTAACTCTCCCTGCCTTCCTATTCTACCCCTAACTCTCTCTGCCTTCCTATTCTACCCCTAACTCTCCCTGCCTTCCTATTCTACCCCTAACTCCCCCTGCCTTCTTATTCTACCCATAACTCTCTCTGCCTTCCTATTCTACCCATAACTCTCTCTGCCTTCCAATTCTACCCCTAACTCCCCCTGCCTTCCAATTCTACCCCTAACTCCCCCTGCCTACCCCTAACTCCCCCTGCCTTCTTATTCTACCCCTAACTCCCCCTGCCTTCCTATTCTACCCTTAACTCTCCCTGCCTTCCTATTCCACCCCTAACTCCCCCTGCCTTCTTATTCTACCCCTAACTCACCCTGCCTTCTTATTCTACCCCTAACTCCCCCTGCCTTCTTATTCTACCCCTAACTCTCCCTGCCTTCCTATTCTACCCCTAACTCCCCCTGCCTTCCTATTCTACCCCTAACTCCCCCTGCCTTCCTATTCTACCCCTAACTCCCCCTGCCTTCCTATTCTGCCCCTAACTCTCCCTGCCTTCCTATTCTACCCCTAACTCCCCCTGCCTTCCTATTCTGCCCCTAACTCTCTCTGCCTTCCTATTCTACCCCTAACTCCCCCTGCCTTCCAATTCTACCCCTAACTCCCCCTGCCTTCCTATTCTACCCCTAACTCTCCCTGCCTTCCAATTCTACCCCTAACTCCCCCTGCCTTCCTATTCTACCCCTAACTCTCCCTGCCTTCCTATTCTACCCCTAACTCTCCCTGCCTTCCTATTCTACCCCTAACTCCCCCTGCCTTCCTATTCTGCCCCTAACTCCCCCTGCCTTCCTATTCTACCCCTAACTCCCCCTGCCTACCCCTAACTCTCCCTGCCTTCCTATTCTGCCCCTAACTCCCCCTGCCTTCCCTATTCTACCCCTAACTCTCCCTGCCTTCCTATTCTGCCCCTAACTCCCCCTGCCTACCCCTAACTCTCCCTGCCTTCCTATTCTGCCCCTAACTCCCCCTGCCTTCCTATTCTACCCCTAACTCCCCCAGCCTTCCTATTCTACCCCTAACTCTCCCTGCCTTCCTATTCTACCCCTAACTCCCCTGCCTTCTTATTCTACCCCTAACTCCCCCTGCCTTCCTATTCTACCCCTAACTCCCCCTGCCTTCCTATTCTACCCCTAACTCCCCCTGCCTTCCTATTCTACCCCTAACTCTCCCTGCCTTCCTATTCTACCCCTAACTCCACCTGCCTTCCAATTCTACCCCTAACTCCCCCTGCCTACCCCTAACTCTCC
>NW_027016283.1:7500-10154 GCF_036934945.1 Oncorhynchus masou masou
CTCAACTGACCGTTAAATTCATTTTTATCAATTAGGAATTAGAACACTTTAATTTAACAGTGTAATTTAACAGGATCTATATGAAAACAACTAAGTTAAGTTTCTGTTGTATTGAAGTCAGCTCGCCCACCCAAGTAGAGAAAACCTGATGCATAAACAAAGATCTGGAAAAAAAGTGTATTGTGTTGATTTCACCTTCCTGCTGCTAAGGCTGTCAGTGGAGCTTCCTTCAGATGAACATTCATTATGAAACTCCTGACAGCTCCCTTAAACACTGGCACTACACACACACACACACACACACACACACACACACACACACACACACACACACACACACACACACACACACACACACACACACACACACACACACACACACAGAAAGACACACACACAGAGACACACACACCTCATATTGGTGAATAGATAGAGACAAACAAAGAGAGACACACACATAAACATACACACATATACACACACACATACAGAAAGAGAGAGAAAGAGACACACAGACACACACACAGACACAGACACACACACACACACACACACACACACACACACACACACACACACACACACACACACACACACACACACACACACACACACACACACACACACACACACAGAAAGACACACACACAGAGACACACACACCTCTTGTCAGTCACCAGCTACCTTAAAGCAGTGATACTAGACTGCTCTAGTCTGGAGTCTCCTCTCTACAAGACTGCTCTAGTCTGGACACTGATCTCCTCTCTACAAGACTGCTCTAGTCTGGACACTGGTCTCTACTCTACTAGACTGCTCTAGTCTGACTAGACTGCTCTAGTCTGGACCCCAGTCTCCTCTCTACAAGACTGCTCTAGTCCGGACACCGGTCTCCTCTCTACTAGACTGCTCTAGTCTGGACCCATCTCCTCTCTACAAGACTACTCTAGTCTGGACCCCAGTCTCCTCTCTATTAGATGCTCTAGTCTGGACCCCAGTCTCCTCTCTACTAGACTACTCTAGTCTGGACCCCAGTCTCCTCTCTACTAGACTACTCTAGTCTGGACCCCAGTCTCCTCTCTACAAGACTGCTCTAGTCTGGACCCCAGTCTCCTCTCTACTAGACTACTCTAGTCTGGACCCCAGTCTCCTCTCTACAAGACTGCTCTAGTCTGGACACTGATCTCCTCTCTACTAGACTGCTCTAGTCTGGACCCCAGTCTCCTCTCTACAAGACTGCTCTAGTCTGGACACTGATCTCCTCTCTACTAGACTGCTCTAGTCTGGACACCAGTCTCCTCTCTACAAGACTACTCTAGTCTGGACACTGATCTCCTCTCTACTAGACTGCTCTAGTCTGGACCCCAGTCTCCTCTCTACAAGACTGCTCTAGTCTGGACACCGGTCTCCTCTCTACTAGACTGCACTAGTCTGGACCCCAGTCTCCTCTCTACAAGACTGCTCTAGTCTGGACACTGATCTCCTCTCTACTAGACTGCTCTAGTCTGGACACCAGTCTCCTCTCTATTAGATGCTCTAGTCTGGACCCCAGTCTCCTCTCTACAAGACTGCTCTAGTCTGGACACCGGTCTCCTCTCTACAAGACTGCTCTAGTCTGGACACTGGTCTACTCTCTACTAGACTGCTCTAGTCTGGACCCCAGTCTCCTCTCTACTAGACTGCTCTAGTCTGGACACCGGTCTCCTCTCTACTAGACTGCTCTAGTCTGGACCCCAGTCTCCTCTCTACAAGACTACTCTAGTCTGGACACCGGTCTCCTCTCTACAAGACTACTCTAGTCTGGACACTGGTCTCCTCTCTACAAGACTGCTCTAGTCTGGACACTGATCTCCTCTCTACTAGACTGCTCTAGTCTGGACACTGATCTCCTCTCTATTAGATGCTCTAGTCTGGACCCCAGTCTCCTCTCTACAAGACTGCTCTAGTCTGGAAACTGATCTCCTCTCTACTAGACTGCTCTAGTCTGGACACCAGTCTCCTCTCTATTAGATGCTCTAGTCTGGACACCGGTCTCCTCTCTACTAGACTGCTCTAGTCTGTACCCCAGTCTCCTCTCTACTAGACTGCTCTAGTCTGGACACTGGTCTCCTCTCTACTAGACTGCTCTAGTCTGGACACCAGTCTCCTCTCTACTAGACTGCTCTAATCTGGACCCCAGTCTCCTCTCTACAAGACTGCTCTAGTCTGGACCCCAGTCTCCTCTCTACTAGACTGCTCTAGTCTGGACACTGATCTCCTCTCTACTAGACTGCTCTAGTCTGGACACCAGTCTCCTCTCTATTAGATGCTCTAGTCTGGACACCGGTCTCCTCTCTACTAGACTGCTCTAATCTGGACCCCAGTCTCCTCTCTACTAGACTGCTCTAGTCTGGACACTGATCTCCTCTCTACTAGACTGCTCTAGTCTGGACACCAGTCTCCTCTCTATTAGATGCTCTAGTCTGGACACCGGTCTCCTCTCTACTAGACTGCTCTAGTCTGGACCCCAATCTCCTCTCTATTAGATGCTCTAGTCTGGACACCAGTCTCCTCTCTATTAGATGCTCTAGTCTGGACACCGGTCTCCTCTCTGATTTAGACATCAACTATTTGGCAATGTTTCATATTATGGATCAAATTAATCACAAAGTCAGTCC
>NW_027016284.1:0-10153 GCF_036934945.1 Oncorhynchus masou masou
GTAGGTTACTCTCCCATGATACTGTAGGTTACTCTCCCATGCTACTGTAGGTTACTCTCCCATGCTACTGTAGGTTACTCTCCCATGCTGCTGTAGGTTACTCTCCCATGTTATTGTAGGTTACTCTCCCATGTTACTGTAGGTTACTCTCCCATGCTACTGTAGGTTACTCTCCCATGCTACTCTAGGTTACTCTCCCATGCTACTGCATGGTACATTCTCCCATGCTACTGTAGGTTACTCTCCCATGCTACTGTAGGTTACTCCCCCATGCTGCTGTAGGTTACTCTCCCATGTTATTGTAGGTTACTCTACCATGTTACTGTAGGTTACTCTCCCATGCTACTATAGGTTACTTCCCATGATACTGTAGGTTACTCTCCCATGATACTGTAGGTTTCTTTGTCCTAGCTGCTGTAGGTTACTCTCCCATGCTACTGTAGGTTACTCTCCCATGCTACTGTATGTTGCTCTCCAATGCTACTGTAGGTTACTCTCCCGTGCTACTGTAGGTTACTATCCCATGATACTGTAGGTTGTCTCTCCCATGTTACTGTAGGTTACTCTCCCATGCTACTGTAGGTTACTCTCCCATGTAACTGTAGGATACTCTCCCATGCTAGTTTAGGTTAGTCTCCCATGCTACCGTAGGTTACTCTCCCATTCTACTGTAGGTTACTCTCCCATGTAACTGTAGGATACTCTCCCATGCTAGTGTAGGTAAGTCTCCCATGCTACTGTAGGTTACTTCCCATGCTACTGTAGGTTACTCTCCCATGCTCCTGTAGGTTACTCTACCATGATACTGTAGGTTACTCTCCCATGCTACTGTAGGTTACTCTCCCATGCTCCTATAGGCTACTCTCCCATGCTACTGTAGGTTACTCTCCCATGATACTGTAGGTTACTTCCCATGCAACTATAGATTACTCTCCCATGCTACCCATGCTGCTATAGGTTACTCTCCCATGTTAATGTAGGTTACTCTCCCATGGTACTGTAGGTTACTCTCCCATGATACTGTAGGTTACTCTCCCATGCTACCCATGCTACTATAGGTTACTCTCCCATGTTACTGTAGGTTATACTCCCATGTTACTGTAGGTTACTCTCCCATGTTACTGTAGGTTACTCTCCCATGATACTGTAGGTTGCTCTCCCATCCTACTGTAGGTTACTCTCCCATGCTTCCCATGCTACTGTAGGTTACTTTCCCATGTTACTGTAGGTTACTCTCCCATGATACTGTAGGTTAGTCTACCATGATACTGTAGGTTACTATCCCGTGCTACTGTAGGTTACTCCCATGCTACTGTAGGTTAATCTCCCATGATACTGTAGGTTAATCTCCCATGTTACTGTAGGTTACTCTCCCATGCTACTGTAGGTTACTCCCCATGATACTGTAGGTTACTCTCCCATGCAACTATAGATTACTCTCCCATGCTACCCATGGTACTATAGGTTACTCTCCCATGTTACTGTAGGTTACTTTCCCATGGTACTGTAGTTTACTCTCCCATGATACTGTAGGTTACTCTCCCACGCTTCCCATGCTACTATAGGTTACTCTCCCATGTTACTGTAGGTTACTCTCCCATGTTACTGTAGGTTACTCTCCCATGTTACTGTAGGTTACTCTCCCATGTTACTGTAGGTTAATCTCCATGCTACTAGGTTACTCTCCCATGATACTGTAGGTTACTCTCCCATGCTACTGTAGGTTACTCTCCCATGATACTGTAGGTTACTCTCCCATGCAACTATAGATTACTCTCCCATGCTACCCATGCTGCTATAGGTTACTCTCCCATGTTAATGTAGGTTACTCTCCCATGGTACTGTAGGTTACTCTCCCATGATACTGTAGGTTACTCTCCCATGCTACCCATGCTACTATAGGTTACTCTCCCATGTTACTGTAGGTTATACTCCCATGTTACTGTAGGTTACTCTCCCATGTTACTGTAGGTTACTCTCCCATGTTACTGTAGGTTAATCTCCCATGCTACTATAGGTTACTCTCCCATGATACTGTAGGTTACTCTCCCATGCTACTGTAGGTTACTCTCCCATGCTACTGTAGGTTACTCTCCCATGCTGCTGTAGGTTACTCTCCCATGTTATTGTAGGTTACTCTCCCATGTTACTGTAGGTTACTCTCCCATGTTACTGTAGGTTACTCTCCCATGCTACTATAGGTTACTCTCCCATGATACTGTAGGTTACTCTCCCATGATACTCTAGGTTACTCTCCCATGCTACTGTAGGTTACTCTCCCATGCTCCTATAGGCTACTCTCCCATGCTACTGTAGGTTACTCTCCCATGATACTGTAGGTTACTCTCCCATGCAACTATAGATTACTCTCCCATGCTACCCATGCTGCTATAGGTTACTCTCCCATGTTAATGTAGGTTACTCTCCCATGGTACTGTAGGTTACTCTCCATGATACTGTAGGTTACTCTCCCATGCTACCCATGCTACTATAGGTTACTCTCCCATGCTACCCATGCTACTATAGGTTACTCTCCCATGTTACTGTAGGTTATCTCCCATGTTACTGTAGGTTACTCTCCCATGTTACTGTAGGTTACTCTCCCATGTTACTGTAGGTTAATCTCCCATGCTACTATAGGTTACTCTCCCATGCTACTGTAGGTTACTCTCCCATGCTACTGTAGGTTACTCTCCCATGCTACTGTGTAGCTGCTGTAGGTTACTCTCCCATGTTATTGTAGGTTACTCTCCCATGTTACTGTAGGTTACTCTCCCCTACTATAGGTTACATGATACTGTAGGTTACTCTCCCATGATACCAGGTTTCTTGTCCTAGCTGCTGTAGGTTACTCTCCCATGATACTGTAGGTTACTCTCCCACGATACTGTAGGTTGCTCTCCAATGCTACTGTAGGTTACTCTCCCATGCTACTGTAGGTTACTATCCCATGATACTGTAGGTCACCCTCCCATGTTACTGTAGGTTACTCTCCCATGCTACTGTAGGTTAATCTCCCATGTAACTGTAGGATACTCTCCCATGCTAGTGTAGGTTAGTCTCCCATGCTACTGTTGGTTATTCTCCCATACCTGTAGGTTACTCTACCATGATACTGTAGGTTACTCTCCCATGCTACTGTAGGTTACTCTCCATGCTCCTATAGGCTACTCTCCCATGCTACTGTAGGTTACTCTCCCATGATACTGTAGGTTACTCTCCATGCAACTATAGATTACTCTCCCATGCTACCCATGCTGCTATAGGTTACTCTCCCATGTTAATGTAGGTTACTCTCCCATGGTACTGTAGGTTACTCTCCCATGATACTGTAGGTTACTCTCCCATGCTACCCATGCTACTATAGGTTACTCTCCCATGTTACTGTAGGTTATACTCCCATGTTACTGTAGGTTACTCTCCCATGTTACTGTAGGTTACTCTCCCATGTTACTGTAGGTTACTCTCCCATGCTACTATAGGTTACTCTCCCATGATACTGTAGGTTACTCTCCCATGCTACTGTAGGTTACTCTCCCATGCTACTGTAGGTTACTCTCCCATGCTGCTGTAGGTTACTCTCCCATGTTATTGTAGGTTACTCTCCCATGCTACTGTAGGTTACTCTCCCATGCTACTGTAGGTTACTCTCCCATGCTACTGTAGGTTACTCTCCCATGCTCCTGTAGGTTACTCTACCATGATACTGTAGGTTACTCTCCCATGCTACTGTAGGTTACTCTCCCATGCTCCTATAGGCTACTCTCCCATGCTACTGTAGGTTACTCTCCCATGATACTGTAGGTTACTCTCCCATGCAACTATAGATTACTCTCCCATGCTACCCATGCTGCTATAGGTTACTCTCCCATGTTAATGTAGGTTACTCTCCCATGGTACTGTAGGTTACTCTCCCATGATACTGTAGGTTACTCTCCCATGCTACCCATGCTACTATAGGTTACTCTCCCATGCTACCCATGCTACTATAGGTTACTCTCCCATGTTACTGTAGGTTATACTCCCATGTTACTGTAGGTTACTCTCCCATGTTACTGTAGGTTACTCTCCCATGTTACTGTAGGTTAATCTCCCATGCTACTATAGGTTACTCTCCCATGATACTGTAGGTTACTCTCCCATGCTACTGTAGGTTACTCTCCCATACTACTGTAGGTTACTCCCCCATGCTGCTGTAGGTTACTCTCCCATGTTATTGTAGGTTACTCTACCATGTTACTGTAGGTTACTCTCCCATGCTACTATAGGTTACTCTCCCATGATACTGTAGGTTACTCTCCCATGATACTGTAGGTTTCTTGTCCTAGCTGCTGTAGGTTACTCTCCCATGCTACTGTAGGTTACTCTCCCATGCTACTGTATGTTGCTCTCCAATGCTACTGTAGGTTACTCTCCCGTGCTACTGTAGGTTACTATCCCATGATACTGTAGGTTACCCTCCCATGTTACTGTAGGTTACTCTCCCATGCTACTGTAGGTTAATCTCCCATGTAACTGTAGGATACTCTCCCATGCTAGTTTAGGTTAGTCTCCCATGCTACTGTAGGTTACTCTCCCATGCTCCTGTAGGTTACTCTACCATGATACTGTAGGTTACTCTCCCATGCTACTGTAGGTTACTCTCCCATGCTCCTATAGGCTACTCTCCCATGCTACTGTAGGTTACTCTCCCATGATACTGTAGGTTACTCTCCCATGCAACTATAGATTACTCTCCCATGCTACCCATGCTGCTATAGGTTACTCTCCCATGTTAATGTAGGTTACTCTCCCATGGTACTGTAGGTTACTCTCCCATGATACTGTAGGTTACTCTCCCATGCTACCCATGCTACTATAGGTTACTCTCCCATGTTACTGTAGGTTATACTCCCATGTTACTGTAGGTTACTCTCCCATGTTACTGTAGGTTACTCTCCCATGTTACTGTAGGTTAATCTCCCATGCTTCTATAGGTTACTCTCCCATGTTACTGTTGGTTACTCTCCCATGTTACTGTAGGTTACTCTCCCATGATACTGTAGGTTACTCTCCCATGCTACTGTAGGTTACTCTACCATGTTACTGTAGGTTACTCTCCCATGATACTGTAGGTTGCTCTCCCATCCTACTGTAGGTTACTCTCCCATGCTTCCCATGCTACTGTAGGTTACTTTCCCATGTTACTGTAGGTTACTCTCCCATGATACTGTAGGTTAGTCTACCATGATACTGTAGGTTACTATCCCGTGCTACTGTAGGTTACTCTCCCATGCTACTGTAGGTTAATCTCCCATGATACTGTAGGTTAATCTCCCATGTTACTGTAGGTTACTCTCCCATGCTACTGTAGGTTACTCTCCCATGATACTGTAGGTTACTCTCCCATGCAACTATAGATTACTCTCCCATGCTACCCATGGTACTATAGGTTACTCTCCCATGTTACTGTAGGTTACTTTCCCATGGTACTGTAGTTTACTCTCCCATGATACTGTAGGTTACTCTCCCACGCTTCCCATGCTACTATAGGTTACTCTCCCATGTTACTGTAGGTTACTCTCCCATGTTACTGTAGGTTACTCTCCCATGTTACTGTAGGTTACTCTCCCATGTTACTGTAGGTTAATCTCCCATGCTACTATAGGTTACTCTCCCATGATACTGTAGGTTACTCTCCCATGCTACTGTAGGTTACTCTCCCATGATACTGTAGGTTACTCTCCCATGCAACTATAGATTACTCTCCCATGCTACCCATGCTGCTATAGGTTACTCTCCCATGTTAATGTAGGTTACTCTCCCATGGTACTGTAGGTTACTCTCCCATGATACTGTAGGTTACTCTCCCATGCTACCCATGCTACTATAGGTTACTCTCCCATGTTACTGTAGGTTACACTCCCATGTTACTGTAGGTTTCTCTCCCATGTTACTGTAGGTTACTCTCCCATGTTACTGTAGGTTAATCTCCCATGCTACTATAGGTTACTCTCCCATGATACTGTAGGTTACTCTCCCATGCTACTGTAGGTTACTCTCCCATGCTACTGTAGGTTACTCTCCCATGCTGCTGTAGGTTACTCTCCCATGTTATTGTAGGTTACTCTCCCATGTTACTGTAGGTTACTCTCCCATGCTACTGTAGGTTACTCTCCCATGCTACTCTAGGTTACTCTCCCATGCTACTGCATGGTACATTCTCCCATGCTACTGTAGGTTACTCTCCCATGCTACTGTAGGTTACTCCCCCATGCTGCTGTAGGTTACTCTCCCATGTTATTGTAGGTTACTCTCCCATGTTACTGTAGGTTACTCTCCCATGCTACTATAGGTTACTCTCCCATGATACTGTAGGTTACTCTCCCATGATACTGTAGGTTTCTTGTCCTAGCTGCTGTAGGTTACTCTCCCATGCTACTGTAGGTTACTCTCCCATGCTACTGTATGTTGCTCTCCAATGCTACTGTAGGTTACTCTCCCATGCTACTGTAGGTTACTATCCCATGATACTGTAGTTTACCCTCCCATGTTACTGTAGGTTACTCTCATCCTGTAGGTTACTCTCCCATGTAACTGTAGGATACTCTCCCATGCTAGTTTAGGTTAGTCTCCCATGCTACTGTAGGTTACTCTCCCATTCTACTGTAGGTTACTCTCCCATGTAACTGTAGGATACTCTCCCATGCTAGTGTAGGTAAGTCTCCCATGCTACTGTAGGTTACTCTCCCATGCTACTGTAGGTTACTCTCCCATGATACTGTAGGTTACTCTACCATGATACTGTAGGTTACTCTCCCATGCTACTGTAGGTTACTCTCCCATGCTCCTATAGGCTACTCTCCCATGCTACTGTAGGTTACTCTCCCATGATACTGTAGGTTACTCTCCCATGCAACTATAGATTACTCTCCCATGCTACCCATGCTGCTATAGGTTACTCTCCCATGGTACTGTAGGTTACTCTCCCATGGTACTGTAGGTTACTCTCCCATGATACTGTAGGTTACTCTCCCATGCTACCCATGCTACTATAGGTTACTCTCCCATGTTACTCTCCCATGTTACTGTAGGTTACTCTCCCATGTTACTGTAGGTTACTCTCCCATGTTACTGTAGGCTACTATATGTTACTCTCCCATGTTACTGTAGGTTACTCTCCCATGTTACTGTAGGTTACTCTCCCATGATACTGTAGGTTACTCTCCCATGCTACTGTAGGTTACTCTACCATGTTACTGTAGGTTACTCTCCCATGATACTGTAGGTTGCTCTCCCATCCTACTGTAGGTTACTCTCCCATGCTTCCCATGCTACTGTAGGTTACTTTCCCATGTTACTGTAGGTTACTCTCCCATGATACTGTAGGTTTCTTGTCCTAGCTGCTGTAGGTTACTCTCCCATGCTACTGTAGGTTACTCTCCCATGCTACTGTATGTTGCTCTCCAATGCTACTGTAGGTTACTCTCCCGTGCTACTGTAGGTTACTATCCCATGATACTGTAGGTTACTGTAGGTTACTCTCCCATGTTACTGTAGGTTCCCACTAGTTTAGGTTAGTCTCCCATGCTACTGTAGGTTAATCTCCCATGTAACTGTAGGATACTCTCCCATGCTAGTGTAGGTATGCTACTGTAGGTTACTCTCCCATGCTACTGTAGGTTACTCTCCCATGCTCCTGTAGGTTACTCTACCATGATACTGTAGGTTACTCTCCCATGCTACTGTAGGTTACTCTCCCATGCTCCTATAGGCTACTCTCCCATGCTACTGTAGGTTACTCTCCCATGATACTGTAGGTTACTCTCCCATGCAACTATAGATTACTCTCCCATGCTACCCATGCTGCTATAGGTTACTCTCCCATGTTAATGTAGGTTACTCTCCCATGGTACTGTAGGTTACTCCCATGATACTGTAGGTTACTCTCCCATGCTACCCATGCTACTATAGGTTACTCTCCCATGTTACTGTAGGGTTACTCTCCCATGTTACTGTAGGTTACTCTCCCATGTTACTGTAGGTTAATCTCCCATGTTACTATAGGTTACTCTCCCATGTTACTGTTGGTTACTCTCCCATGTTACTGTAGGTTACTCTCCCATGATACTGTAGGTTACTCTCCCATGCTACTGTAGGTTACTCTACCATGTTACTGTAGGTTACTCTCCCATGATACTGTAGGTTGCTCTCCCATGCTACTGTAGGTTACTCTCCCATGCTTCCCATGCTACTGTAGGTTACTTTCCCATGTTACTGTAGGTTACTCTCCCATGATACTGTAGGTTAGTCTACCATGATACTGTAGGTTACTATCCCGTGCTACTGTAGGTTACTCTCCCATGCTACTGTAGGTTAATCTCCCATGATACTGTAGGTTAATCTCCCATGTTACTGTAGGTTACTCTCCCATGCTACTATAGGTTACTCTCCCATGATACTGTAGGTTACTCTCCCTCAACTATAGATTACTCTCCCATGCTACCCATGGTACTATAGGTTCTCTCCCATGTTACTGTAGGTTACTTTCCCATGGTACTGTAGTTTACTCTCCCATGATACTGTAGGTTACTCTCCCACGCTTCCCATGCTACTATAGGTTACTCTCCCATGTTACTGTAGGTTACTCTCCCATGTTACTGTAGGTTACTCTCCCATGTTACTGTAGGTTACTCTCCCATGTTACTGTAGGTTAATCTCCCATGCTACTATAGGTTACTCTCCCATGATACTGTAGGTTACCCCATGCTACTGTAGGTTACTCTCCCATGCTACTGTAGGTTATCTCCCATGCTGCTGTAGGTTACTCTCCCATGTTATTGTAGGTTACTCTCCCATGTTACTGTAGGTTAATCTCCCATGCTACTAGGTTACTCTCCCATGCTACTCTAGGTTACTCTCCCATGCTACTGCATGGTACATTCTCCCATGCTACTGTAGGTTACTCTCCCATGCTACTGTAGGTTACTCCCCCATGCTGCTGTAGGTTACTCTCCCATGTTATTGTAGGTTACTCTACCATGTTACTGTAGGTTACTCTCCCATGCTACTATAGGTTACTCTCCCATGATACTGTAGGTTACTCTCCCATGATACTGTAGGTTTCTTGTCCTAGCTGCTGTAGGTTACTCTCCCATGCTACTGTAGGTTACTCTCCCATGCTACTGTATGTTGCTCTCCAATGCTACTGTAGGTTACTCTCCCGTGCTACTGTAGGTTACTATCCCATGATACTGTAGTTTACCCTCCCATGTTACTGTAGGTTACTCTCCCATGTAACTGTAGGATACTCTCCCATGCTAGTTTAGGTTAGTCTCCCATGCTACTGTAGGTTACTCTCCCATTCTACTGTAGGTTACTCTCCCATGTAACTGTAGGATACTCTCCCATGCTAGTGTAGGTAAGTCTCCCATGCTACTGTAGGTTACTCTCCCATGCTACTGTAGGTTACTCTCCCATGCTCCTGTAGGTTACTCTACCCATGATACTGTAGGTTACTCTCCCATGCTACTGTAGGTTACTCTCCCCATGCTCCTATAGGCTACTCTCCCATGCTACTGTAGGTTACTCTCCCATGATACTGTAGGTTACTCTCCCATGCAACTATAGATTACTCTCCCATGCTACCCATGCTGCTATAGGTTACTCTCATGTTAATGTAGGTTACTCTCCCATGGTACTGTAGGTTACTCTCCCATGATACTGTAGGTTACTCTCCCATGCTACCCATGCTACTATAGGTTACTCTCCCATGTTACTGTAGGTTATACTCCCATGTTACTGTAGGTTACTCTCCCATGTTACTGTAGGTTACTCTCCCATGTTACTGTAGGTTAATCTCCCATGCTACTATATGTTACTCTCCCATGTTACTGTTGGTTACTCTCCCATGTTACTGTAGGTTACTCTCCCATGATACTGTAGGTTACTCTCCCATGCTACTGTAGGTTACTCTACCATGTTACTGTAGGTTACTCTCCCATGATACTGTAGGTTGCTCTCCCATCCTACTGTAGGTTACTCTCCCATGCTTCCCATGCTACTGTAGGTTACTTTCCCATGTTACTGTAGGTTACTATCCCATGATACTGTAGGTTACCTTGTCCTAGTTACTGTAGGTTACTCTCCCATGCTACTGTAGGTTACTCTCCCA
>NW_027016285.1:0-10152 GCF_036934945.1 Oncorhynchus masou masou
TAATTAATAACCTCTTGGAACTCTCCATCCCGGATCCGGGATCGTGACTAAAGCCTCAGGCTCATTAGCATAACGCAACGTTAACGATTTCTGAAAATCGCAAATAAAATGAAAATAATGCGTCTGCTCTCAAGCTTAGCCTTTTCTTAACAACACTGTCATCTCAGATTTTCAAAATATGCTTTTGAACCATAGAAATTGACTAATTTGTGTAAGAGTATGCAAAGCTAGCATAGCATTTTGAGTAGCATTTAGCACGCAACATTTTCACAAAAACCAGATAACCAAATAAATAAAATCATTTACCTTTGAAGAGCGTCTGATGTTTTCAATGAGGAGACTCTCAGTTACATACCAAATGCGCAGTTTTTCCTGAAAGCATCTGTGTGTAGGAGAAATCGTTCCGTTTTCTACATTGCGTCTGGCTACCGAAACGAACCGAAAATTCAGTCACCTACAACGTAAAACTTTTTCCGGATTAACTACATAATATCGACCGAAACATGGCAAACGTTGTTTGGAATCAATCCTCAAGGTGTTTTTTCACATATCTCTTCATTGATATGCAGTTCGTGGAAGCTTGCTTTCCTCTCTGTATCCCATGGAAAAATACTGGCAGCTGTCTTTTGCGCACCAATTTCGGCGCAGGACACCGGGCGGACACCTGGTAAATGTGGTCTCTTATGGTCAATCTTCCAATGATCTGCCTACAAATACGTCACAATGCTGCAGACACCTTGGGGAAACGACAGAAAGGGCAGGCTCATTCCTCTCGCATTCACAGCCATATAAGGAGACAATGGAAAACAGAGCCTCAAAAATCCTGCTCATTTCCTGGATGCCGTCTCATCTTGGTTTTGCCTGAAGCTCACGTTCTAGGGCACGCACAGAAAATATCTTGGTAGTTCTGGACACGTCAGAGTGTTTTCTTTCGAAAGCTATCAATTATATGCATAGTCGAGCATCTTTTTGTGACAAAATATCTTGTTTAAAACGGGAACGTTTTTCATCCAAAAATGAAATAGCGCCCCCAGAGCATCAACAGGATAAGCACCTTTGGTAGCGATTGCAGCTGTAAGTCTTTGTGGGTAAGTCTCTAAGAGCTTTCCACACCTGGATTGTGCAATATTTGTCCATTACTGTTTTCAAAATTCTTCAGTCTCTGTCAAATTGGTTGTTGATCACTGCTAGACAACCATTTTCAGATTTTCAAGTAGATTTAAGTAAAAACTAACTCTGGAGTTGCTCAGTGGCCGTCAGTGTGAATTTGGCCTTGTGTTTTAGGTTATTGTCCTGCTGAAATGTGAATTCATCTCCCAGTGTCTGGTGGAAAGCAAACTGAACCAGGTTTTGCACTGCTCGACTGAGGGACCTTACAGATAATTGTATGTGTGGGGTACAGATATTTATTTTTTATTTTCACCTTTATTTAACCAGGTAGGCTAGTTGAGAACATGTTCTCATTTGCAACTGCGACCTGGCCAAGATAAAGCATAGCAGTGTGAACAGACAACACAGAGTTACACATGGAGTAAACGATAAACAAGTCAATAACACAGTAGAAAAAAAAGAGTCTATATACATTGTGTGCAAAGGGCATGAGGAGGTAGGCAAATAATTACAATTTTGCAGATTAACACTGGAGTGATAAATGATCAAATGGTCATGTACAGGTAGAGATATTGGTGTGCAAAAGAACAGAAAAGTAAATAAATAACAACATTATGGGGATGAGGTAGGTAAAATTGGGTGGGCTATTTACCGATAAGACTATGTACAGCTGCAGCGATCGGTTAGCTGCTCAGGTAGCAGATGTTTGAAGTTGGTGAGGGAGATAAAAGTCTCCAACTTCAGCGATTTTTGCAATTCGTTCCAGTCACAGGCAGCAGAGAACTGGAACGAAAGGCGGCCAAATGAGGTGTTGGCTTTAGGGATGATCAGTGAGATACACCTGCTGGAGCGCGTGCTACGGGTGGGTGTTGCATCGTGACCAGTGAACTGAGATAAGGCAGAGCTTTACCTAGCATGGACTTGTAGATGACCTGGAACCAGTGGGTCTGGCGACGAATATGTAGCGAGGGCCAGCCGACTAGAGCATACAAGTCGCAGTGGTGGGTGGTATAAGGTGCTTTAGTGACAAAACGGATGGCACTGTGATAAACTGCATCCAGTTTGCTGAGTAGAGTGTTGAAGCAATTTTGTAGATGACGTCGAAGTCGAGGATCGGTAGGATAGTCAGTTTTACTAGGGTAAGTTTGGCGTGAGTGAAGGAGGCTTTGTTGCGGAATAGAAAGCCGACTCTAGATTTGATTTTCGATTGGAGATGTTTGATATGAGTCTGGAAGGAGAGTTTACAGTCTAGCCAGAGACCTAGGTACTTATAGATGTCCACATATTCAAGGTAGGAACCATCCAGGGTGGTGATACTAGTCAGGCGTGCGGGTGCAGGCAGCAAACGGTTGAAAAGCATGCATTTGGTTTTACTAGCGTTTAAGAGCAGTTGGAGGCCACGGAAGGAGTGTTGTATGGCATTGAAGCTTGTTTGGAGGTTAGATAGCACAGTGTCCAAGGACGGGCCGGAAGTATATAGAATGGTGTCGTCTGCGTAGAGGTGGATCAGGGAATCGCCTGCAGCAAGAGCAACATCATTGATATATACAGAGAAAAGAGTCGGCCCAAGAATTGAACCCTGTGGCACCCCCATAGAGACTGCCAGAGGACCGGACAGCATGCTCTCTGATTTGACACACTGCACTCTGTCTGCAAAGTAGTTGGTGAATCAGGCAAGGCAGTCATCAGAAAAACCAAGGCTACTGAGTCTGCCGAGGTTGAACAGATTGGTAATAGGGGTTGCGACAATGGCAGCGGATAGTTTCAGAAATAGAGGGTCCAGATTGTCAAGCCCAGCTGATTTGTACGGGTCCAGGTTTTGCAGCTCTTTCAGAACATCTGCTATCTGGATTTGGGTAAAGGAAAACCTGGAGAGGCTTGGGCGAGTAGCTGCAGGGGGGGCGGAGCTGTTGGCCGAGGTTGGAGTAGCCAGGCGTAAGGCATGGCCAGCCGTTGAGAAATGCTTGTTGAAGTTCGATAATCATGGATTTATCGGTGGTGACCGTGTTACCTAGCCTCAGTGCAGTGGGTAGCTGGGAGGAGGTGCTCTTGTTCTCCATGGACTTCAGTGTCCCAGAACTTTTTGGAGTTGGAGCTACAGGATGCAAATTTCTGCCTGAAGAAGCTGGCCTTAGCTTTCCTGACTGACTGCATGTATTGGTTCCTGACTTCCCTGAACAGTTGCATATCGCGGGGACTATTCGATGCTATTGCAGTCCGCCACAGGATGTTTTTGTGCTGTTCGAGGGCAGTCAGGTCTGGAGTGAACCAAGGCCTATATCTGTTCTTAGTTCTGCATTTTTTGAACGGAGCATGCTTATCTAAAATGGTGAGGAAGTTACTTTTAAAGAATGACCAGGCATCCTCAACTGACGGGATGAGGTCAATGTCCTTCCAAGATACCCGGGCCAGGTCGATTAGAAAGGCCTGCTCACAGAAGTGTTTTAGGGAGCGTTTGACAGTGATGAGGGGTGGTCGTTTGACTGCGGCTCCATAGCGGATACAGGCAATGAGGCAGTGATCGCTGAGATCCTGGTTGAAGACGGCGGAGGTGTATTTGGAGGGCCAGTTGGTCAGGATGACGTCTATGAGGGTGCCCTGTTTACAGATTTAGGGTTGTATCTGGTGGTTCCTTGATGATTTGTGTGAGATTGAGGGCATCTAGTTTTAGATTGTAGGACTGCCGGGGTGTTAAGCATATCCCAGTTTAGGTCACCTAACAGAACAAACTCTGAAGCTAGATGGGGGCAATCAATTCACAAATGGTGTCCAGGGCACAGCTGGGAGCTGAGGGGGGTCGGTAGCAGGCGGCAACACTGAGAGACTTATTTCTGGAGAGAGTAATTTTTAAGATTAGTAGTTCAAACTGTTTGGGTATGGACCTGGAAAGTATGACATTACTTTGCAGGCTAACTCCTCCCCCTTTGGCAGTTCTATCTTGATGGAAAATGTTATAGTTGGGTATGGAAATCGAGGTAGTCATTAATAAAAAACACTTTTGCACACAGAGTATGTCTATGCTACTTATTATGTGACTGGTAAGCATATTTTTATTCCTGATCTTATTTAAGCTTGCCATAACAAAGGGGTTGGATATGTATTGATGCAAGAATTTTCAGCTTTTCATTTTTTATCCATTTGTAAAGAATTGGAGAAAAAGATAATTCCACTTTGACATTATGGGGAATTGTGTGTAGGCCAGTGACAAAATATCTCCATTTAACCCATTTTAAATTCAGGCTATAACAGAAGAAAATTTGAAAAAATTCAAGGGTTGTGAATACTTTCTGTACATCTTGAATCCTCTCCACTCAGCTATTTTACTGATCAATAATATAGCCCTTCTTCTGCCCCTGATTACCTTCCTAATTGATTTGTACACCCCCCCACCCACCCACCCCTTTGCCAATCCGTAGGACATGGACTCTGCAAGGTGTCGAAAGCGTTCCACAGGGATGCTGGCCCATTTTGACTCCAATACTTCCCAGAGTTGTGTCAAGTTGGTTGGATGTCCTTTGGGTGGTGGACCATTCTTGACATTCACAGGAAACTGTGTTACAAACCCAGTAGTGTTACAGTTCTTGTAACAAACCAATGTGCCTGGCATCTATTACCATACCCTATTCAAAGGCACTTAAATATGTTGTCTTACCCATTCACTCTATGAATGGCACATAGATTATGTCTCAAGGCATAAAAATACTTCTTTAACCTGTCTCCTCCCCTTCATCTACACCGATTGAAGCGGTTTTAACAAGTTATAGTGCATTCGGAAAGTATTCAGACCCTTGACAATTAAATAGTTTTTTCCCCCTCAATCTCCACACAACACCCCATAATGACGGAGCAAAAACAGGTTAGACATTTTTGCAAATGTTTTAAAAATAAAAACTGAAGTATCACATTTACATAAGTCTTCAGACCCTTTACTCAGTGCTTTGTTGAAGCACCTTTGGCAGTGATTACAGCCTCAAGTCTTCTTGGGTATGACACATGCTTGGCACACCTGTATTTGTGGAGTTTCTCACATTCTTCTCTGCAGATCTTCTCAAGCTCTGTCAGGTTGGATGGGGGCGTCGCTGCACAGCTATTTTAAGGTCTGTCAAGACCCGATTCAATCAGGTTCGAGTCAGGGCTAGGGCACTCGAGGACATCCGGAGGCTTGTCCCGAAGCCACTCCTGCGCTGTCATGGCTGTGTGCTTAGATTGTTGACCTGTTGAAAGGAATCTACGCTCCATTCTGAGGTCCTGAGCAGGTTTTCATCAAGGATCTCTCTGTACTTTGCTCCATTCATCTTTCACTCGATCCTGACTAGTCTCCCAGTCTCTTCCGCTGAAAAACATCTTCTTGCTCACCTCCCTGACAAAGGCACTTCTCCCCCAATTGCTCAGTTTGGTCGGGCAGCCAGTTCTAGGAAGAGTCTTGATGGTTCCAAACTTCTTCCATTTAAGAATCATGGAGGCCACTGTGTTTTTGGGGACCTTCAATGCTGCAGAATTTTTTGGTATCCTTCCCCAGATCTGTGCCTCGACACAATCCTGTCTTGGAGATCTTCAGACAATTCCTTTGACCGCATGGCTTGGTTTTTGCTCTGACATGCACTGTCAACTGTTGGATCTTTATAGACAGGTGTGTGCCTTTCCAAATCATGTCCAATCATTTTTAATTTACCACAGGTGGACTCCAATCAAGTTGTAGAAACATTTCAAGTATGATCAATGGAAAGGATGCACTTAAAGGGTCTGAATACTTATACAAGGTATTTGTTTCTTGTTATACTGTAAATGTGCATGCATTTCTAAAAAAAACTGTTTTTTCTTTGTCATAATGGGGTAGTGTGTGTAGATTTATGAGGAAAACATTTACTTTAATCAATTTCAGAATCAGGCTGTAACAAAATGTGGAAAAGGTCAGGGGGTCTGAATACTTTCCGAATACACTGCACATCAACAAGGGATCATAACATTCACCTGGATTCACCTGGTCAGTCTGTCATGGAAAGAGCTGTTTTGTATACTCAGTGTATGTTAACCTATAATTTCCATTCAAAATCCTATTTTCCTTAAACCCTAACCCGTACATTAAACATAAACCTTTACCATAACCCTAATTCCACTTTTAATTGTAACCCAGCACTAAACCTAACCCCTAAGCTTAAAATATCCTTTGTCCTCATGGGGACGTGGGAAATATCCCCACGAGGAGAATTTTCCTTGTTTTACTATCCTTGTTGGACTGGGGGATTTTTAAGTCCCCACAAGGATAGAAGAACCCCCCCCCCCACACACGTGTTTTTCAGTAAGCCTACCTGGCTACCAGAGACATCAAATCACAATGTAGCCTCAAGGTGTAGGTGAAGGATGTGTGTTTGTTATCATGCCATCCTCCCAAATTGGCTTAGGAAACACAGATGTAGCATACATCTGGGGTGGCAGGTGGCCTATTGGTTTGAGTGTTGGGGGCAGTAACCTAAAGGTTGCTGGATTGAATCCCCGAGCTGGTAAGGTAAAAATCTGTAACGCTCTGGGTGTCGTGGGTGTGAAGTCAGGCACAGGAAACAGAGAATTCAATATAGTGCTATTTAATGCAAACACGGTGAACCTCCCCACGAAACACTGGGTGCTCAAAACAAATGCCCCAACCACAGGACGAAAACAGTCCAGCAAAATACATGACCATGAACAAACACGTTTGTCTAATACATACAAAGGTTACAACAATTAATCCCACACAAAGAAAGGGCGTGTCGGCTGACTAACAAAGCACAACTAATTACCACAAACTCATAACAGGTGTAACCAATAAACACATGAGGGGGAGGAAAGAATCAGTGGCAGCTAGTAGGCCTGTGACGATGACCACGGAGCGCCACCCGAACCGGAAGGGGAGCCACCTTGGGTTGGAGTCCGTGACAACATCTGTCATTCTACCCCTGAAAAAGGCAGTTAGCCCACTGTTCCCCAGTAGGCAGTCATTGTAAATAAGAATTTGTTCTTAATAACTGACTTGCCTAGTTAAATAAAGGTAAAATAAAATATGCACATCACACAGAGGTGAGATCCACACACTTGTTTGTTTTCATCAAAGGTGGGAATCCCATCCTACCACACTTTTAATTGGAACCGGTGTAAATTGTGTGGTGGCGGGGAACGCTCTGAACTTTGTGCTGAGAAATGAAACAGAATAGTTGATGAAAACCGCCCTTCCTACCGTCTTCCAAGTCTCCCTCCTCTCCCAGATACTTACAGTATCCTAACAAAAGACCCTTCTCCACAAACATATACACACACACACCTTTGGAAATCTACATCAGACTCGTTAAAACAGAGAAGCATGTGCTTGTTAAATCTCTTATCCCACTAGGTGCTTTAGCTAACTGGGGATAACTCTTACCTCTCACTGGGAAAGTGTGACCTTAGGTAGTTAAACATGTTTACAATGACAGAGTTATACAATGTTCTTGTCATTAAGGGAGGAATTTGAGGAATTTTTTTAATTGTATAGTTGAAGGAAAAAGGAAAAGTAATTAAGTTCGTCTGCACAGCTGGCAAACGTACTATGAATTGATCACAAAACCATCTGATATTGCCAACTACTTTAATGACTTTTCATTGGCAAGATTAGCAAACTTAAGCATGGCATGCCAACAACAAACTCTCATTCTTCATATTCATGCATAACTGACCAAATAATGAAAGACAAGCATAGTAATTTTGAATTCTGTAAAGTGAGTGTGGAGGTGAAAAAAAAGGTATTGCTGTTTATCAATAATGACAAACCACCTGGTTCTGACAACTTGGATGGAAAATTACTGAGGATGGTAGCGAACTACACTATCGGTCAGAGGTTTTAGAACACCTACTCATTCAAGGGATTTTCTTTATTTTGACTATTTTCTACATTGTAGAATAATAGTGAAGACTTAAACTATGAAATAACACATATGGAATAATGCAGTAAACATAAAAGGGTTAAATAAAAAAAATATGTATACTTGAGATTCTTCAAATAGCCATCCTTTGCCTTGATAACAGCTTTGCACACTTTTCATTTGTTTAACACTTTTTTGATTCCATATGTGTTATTTCATAGTTTTGATGTTTCAATATTATTATACAGTGTAGAAATGAAGAAGAACTCTTGAATGAGTAGATGTTCTAAAACTTTTAACCGGTGTATATTGCCACTCTTATTTGCCATATATTCTATCTAAGCCTAGAGGAAAATGTTTCCCCACAGATCTTGAGGGAAGCAAAAGTCATTCCACTACCCAAGAGTGTCAAAACACCCTTTCCAGCCAACCAATCAGCCTGCTACTGGCCCTAAGTAAACATTTGGAAAAAAATTGTGTTTGACCAGATACAATGTTATTTCACTGTAAACAGATTAACAACAGACTTTAATCATGCTTATAGGGAAGGGCAATTAACATTTACGGCACTGACACGAATGACTGATGATTGGCTGAAATAAATTGATAAAAAGAAGGTTGAGAGAGCTGTATTGTTAGACTTCAGAGCAGATTTTGATATTATTGATCATAATCTGTTGCTGAAAAAAAACATGTGTTATGGCTATACATCCTATGCCATATTGTGGATTGAGAGGTACCTATCTAATAGAACACAGAGGGTTTTCTTTAATAGAAGCCTCTAACGTAAACCAGGTATAGTGTGGTATACCTCAAGGCAGCTGTCTTGGCCCTCTACTGTTCTTTATTTTTTACAAATTACCTACAACTAGCCTTGAATAAAGCCTGTGTGTCTATGTACAGTCGTGGCCAAAAGTTTTGAGAATGACACATTCATTTTCACAAAGTTTGCTGCTTCAGTGCCTTCAGATATTTTTGTCAGATGTTACTATGGAATACTGAAGTATAATTACAAGCATTTCATAAATGTCAAAGGCTTTTATTGACGATTACATGAAGTTGATGCAAAGAGTCAATATTTGCAGTGTTGACCCTTCTTTTTCAAGACCTCTGCAATCTGCCCTGGCATGCTGTTAACCTCTTACATCTATGGGGGCGCTATTTCATTTTTGGATGAAAAATGTTCCCGTTTTAAACAAGATATTTTGTCACAAAAAGATGCTCGACTATGCATATAATTGCTACCGTTCGAAAGAAAACACTCTGACGTGTCCAGAAATACAAAGATCTTCTCTGTGCGTGCCCTACAACGTGAGCTTCAGGCAAAACCAAGATGAGATGGCATCCAGGAAATGACAAGGATTTTTGAGGCTCTGTATTCCATGGTCTCCTTATATGGCTGTGAACGCGAGAGTAAGTCTGCCCTTTCTGTCGTTTCCCCAAGGTGTCTGCAGCATTGTGACGTATTTGTAGGCAGATCATTGGAAGATTGACCATAACAGACCACATTTACCACGTGTCCGCCCGGTGTCCTGCGCCCGAAATTGGTGCTTAAAAGTCACCTGCCAGTATTTATCCAAACGATACAGAGAGTAAAGCAAGCTTCCCACGAACTGCATGTCAATGAAGAGATATGTGAAAAAACACCTTGAGGACTGATTCCAAACAACGTTTGCCATGTTTCGGTCGATATTATGTAGTTAATCCGGAAAAAGTTTTACGTTGTAGGTGACTGCATTTCGGTTCGTTTCGGTAGCCAGACGCAATGTAGAAAACGGAACGATTTCTCCTACACACAGACGCTTTCAGGAAACACTGCGCATTTGGTATGTGACTGAGAGTCTCCTCATTGAAAACATCAGAAGCTCTTCAAAGGTAAATGATTTTATTTATTTGGTTATCTGGTTTTTGTGAAAATGTTGCGTGCTACATGCTACACAAAATGCTATGCTAGCTTTGCATACTCTTACACAAATTAGTCAATTTCTATGGTTCAAAAGCATATTTAGAAAATCTGAGATGACAGTGTTGTTAAGAAAAGGCTAAGCTTGAGAGCAGAAGCATTATTTTCATTTTATTTGCGATTTTCAGAAATCGTTAACGTTGCGTTATGCTAATGAGCCTGAGGCTTTAGTCACAAACCCGGATCCGGGTTGGGGAGTTTCAAGAA
>NW_027016286.1:0-10147 GCF_036934945.1 Oncorhynchus masou masou
GAGTCAATGTGGAGGCTATATCCAGGGGTACAGGTACAGAGTCAATGTGGAGGCTATATGTCAGGATTTGGCCAGGGGTTGTTCCGGGTTTTGGTCACTAGATGCCCCTATTGTGCTTTTTGACCTCATGTTTTTCCCTTGTTCCCCATTATTATTTGCACCTGTGCCTCGTTTACCCCTGATTGTATTTAAACCCTTAGTTTCCCTCAGTTCTGTGCTCTGTGTTTGTATGTTAGCACCCAGCCCTAGTGTTCTGTGTATTCTTGTCGATTCCGGTGGATGCTCTTGTGGAATTCTGTTTTTGTTTTTGAGTATCTCTTAAGGCTTTTTGTGCTATTCCTACCACCTTTTGGATTTACCATTTTTGTATTGAAGGACTTCTCCTTTTTACTTTATTAAATACACCGTCTTAAGTACTGCTGTGTCTGCCTCATCTTCTGGGTTCTGCTGACTATTCGTGGCTCAGTTGGTTAAGTGACTGTTTCTCACTCCGGAGACCCAGGTTCGTAACCGGGTCCTGACAGAAACACAGAGCCATAAATGAACCCAGAGGCAGCCAGTTCCCAGGACCTTTTGCCATGCTGTCCCACCACCAGGAGACTGTCCAACGCCACGAAGCCGCCCTGGTTCAGCAAGAGGCCTTAATGGCTAGACATTCTCATCTTCTGTCGGAGATGCTGACTTCCATTAAGCAAATATCTGATCGTCTTACCCCGGCAACAGTTCCCGTCCCAGTACCTCAGATTCACGTACCCATGGCAGTTAACCCCTGGCTGAACCTCGTCTTCCACCTCCCCAACGGTTCTCAGGTGATCCAAGTGCTTGTAAAGGGTTTCTCACCCAATGTTCTCTCTCCTTTGAGCTACAACCCTCGTCGTTTCCCACCGACCGGTCTAAGATCGCTTATATCATCACCCTGCTGTCGGAAAAAGCCCTGGCCTGGGCTACTGCTGTGTGGGATGCCCATAGTTCCTGCTGTGCCAGCTACTCTGCCTTTGCTGAGGAATTCAAACGAGTGTTTCAAGGCCCAAGCAGTGATTCTGACTCAGCCAAACAGCTCCTGACTCTCCACCAAGGTTGGCGCAGCGTGACGGACTATGCCATCCAGTTCCGCACGGTGGCAGCAGCAAGTGGCTGGAACAACGAGGCGCTCACGGTGTGCTTTCTGAAAGGCCTTTCCGACACTATCCAAGATGAACTGGCCACTCGGGAACCACCGGACAATCTCGAGTCCCTGATCAAGTTGGCCTCACGCATTGACCAGCGTCTGAGAGAGAGAGAACTCAACCGTAGACCTCTAGCCCCTATCAGTCCCAGCTCCGAGTCCCCACCTTTATCCTCGCTGGCTCCATCGGAACCCATGCAGATTGGACGCATCTCCCAGGCTGAGAGAGACCGCCGGATGAGGGAGCGACGCTGTCTATATTGCGGCAAACCGGGCCATTTCCGTTCCACGTGTCCCGGGCTCCAGGGAAACGCTCTGTCCCGTACAGACCGGGGGAACTGTAACGGGAAACATAACCTCCTCCCATCCGTCCAACTCCCGTCTGCTCATTCCAGTCACCCTCTCCTGGGACAACCACAAGCTTCACCTTCAAGCCTTGGTAGACTCTGGAGCCGCAGGTAACTTCATGGATGGTGTCTGGGCGAAGGAGAATGGCGTTCCCTCTGAACCTCTAAGTGAACCCATGAGGGTCACTACATTGGATGGAAGCCCTTTGGGATCTGGACTTGTCACTCATGTCACTACCTCCTTGCGACTTTCAGTTTCACAACACCAGGAATTGATGAACTTTCATTTGATCTCCTGTTCCGAGTTCCCTCTCGTCCTTGGATACCCCTGGCTTCACAGCCATAACCCTCACATCGACTGGTCTGTGGGCACTATCAAGCAGTGGGGTCCTACGTGCCAAGCTACTTGTATTTTCCAGAATTCCCCGAGTTCTACTCCCGAGTCTTTAGAATCCATCGACCTGACCCGAGTTCCCGAGTGTTACCATGACCTCAAACTGGTGTTTAGCAAACAGAGGGCCACCATGCTACCACTCCATAGACCTTACGATTGCCCCATCGACCTGTTTCCGGGCACTTGCTCCCCCCAGGGGTCGGATCTTTTCCCTATCTCCACCCGAACGAGCTGCTATGGATACCTACATCAAGGACGCCTGGAAGCAGGCCTCATGCGTCCATCCACCTCACCCCCTGCGGGAGCAGGGTTTTTCTTTGTGGCTAAGAAAGACGGTGGATTACGTCCTGCATCGACTACCGGGGACTCAATGCCATAACCGTCCGTAACCGTTACTCCGCTACCCTTATGGCCACAGCCTTCGAGCTGCTCCAGGAAGCAGTTGTTTCCTGCTTGACCGCGGAACGCATACCATCTTGTGCGGACAGACCTGGTGACGAGTGGAAGACCGCTTTCAACACGCCTACTGGTCACTATGAATACTTGGTGATGCCCTTCGGCCTGGACCAACGCCCCCAGCGGTGTTCCAAGCGCTCATAAACGATGTGCTTAGGGATATGCTTAACATATTTGTTTGTTACTTGGATGACATCCTCATCTTTTCGAGCTCCTTCAAGAACACACTAAGCATGTCAGACAAGTACTCAAACGCTCCTGGACAGCCATCTGTACGTTAAGCCGGAAAAATGTGAATTCCATTCATCCCGAGTACAATTCCTGGGATTTGTAGTGGAACCCGGTCGAGTCCAAAATGGACCCCAGGAAGGTAGGGCGGTAGCGGATTGGCCCACCCCAAATCCGTTAAGGAAGTTCAGGTTTCCTGGGCTTCACAACTTTTACCGCAAGTTCATCAAGAACTTCAGCTTGGTGGCAGCCCTCTCAGCTTTAACCAAGGGTGGCAATGCAAGGTTTTTGTGGGGAAGAGAAGCTGAGACGGCCTTCCAAGGACTCAAGCAGCGCGTTCTCTCTGCTCCCATGCTGATACTACTGACTACGGATTAACCATTTGTGGTGGAGGTAGACGCATCAGAGGTTGGTGTTGGAGCTGTCCTGTCTCAGAGGGGTGAAGACAAGAAGCTTCATCCGTGCGCTTTCTTCTCACACCGGCTTACCCCGACTGAGAGGAACTACGATGTGGGGGATCGTGAACTCCTAGCGGTTAAGATGGCATTGAAGGAATGGAGACACTGGCTCGAGGGGGCTTCTCACCCGTTTCAAGTGCTTACGGACCACAAAAATCTGGAGTATATCCAGCAGGCGAAGCGGTTGAACTCTAGACAAGCTAGATGGTCTCTTTTCTTCAATCGATTCCAGTTTATCCTCACCTATCGGCCCGGGTCGAAGAATCTCAAACCGGATGCCCTGTCCCGAGTCTACGCTCCTGCCATTCGAGATGACACGGACATGCCTGTCCTTCCTGCTGCTAAGATTGTGGCTCCGATCTCGTGGCAAGTTGAGGATACCGTGAGACGTGCTCAAGCTAGCGAACCGGACCCGAAAGGAGGTCCTGCCAATCGGTTGTTTGTCCCCAAGGCAGTGAGGACTCAGGTCCTTCTGTGGGGGCACTCCTCTCGCCTCACCTGTCATCCGGGCGTAGGTCGCACCTTGGAGTTCATCCAGCGTAAGTTCTGGTGGCCTACCATAAGAGAAGACGTTGCCACTTTCGGCCAATGCCTGTCCCTGTGCTGCCAGGGCAAATCTTCTCACCTCCGCCCCTCAAGGACTCCTTCACCCTTTACCTGTTCCCCACAGACCCTGGTCCCATATCTCATTGGACTTTATTACTGGACTTCCTCCATCCCATGGCATTACTACTATCCTAGTCATAATCGACAGGTTTTCAAAGGCGGCCAGGTTCGTCCCTCTGACTAAGTTACCTTCTGCCAAGGAAACGGCTGAGTTGGTAATTAATCATGTGTTCCGAGTCTTCGGCATTCCTCAAGATATGGTTTCTGACAGAGGTCCCCAGTTCGCCTCAAGGTTTTGGAAGGCCTTCTGCCAACTCATGGGGGCTTCTGCCAGTCTATCTTCAGGGTACCATCCGGAGTCCAACGGCCAAACAGAGAGGATGAATCAAGAGCTGGAAACCACCCTCCGATGTATGACTCGTGACAACCCGTCCACATGGTCATCCTTTATTGTTTGGGCCGAATACGCGCACAACACCTTGCGCTCCTCCTCCACTGGTATGTCCCCGCACGAGTGTCAGTTTGGCTATGCTCCTCCATTGTTCCCGTGACCAGGAGGCAGAAGTCAGAGTTCCTTCAGCCTTGAAGTTCGTCAGACGCTGTCGGCTTATGTGGAGGAAGACCCGTCTTAATCTTATGCGTTCCTCACAGAGGTACCAACAACAAGCCAACAGACGTCGCCGTCCCGGGCCTACCCTGCGCCCCGGCCAGAGAGTCTGGCTCTCCACAAGAGACTTACCTCTACGGGTGGAGTCTCGCAAGCTGTCCCAAAAATACATTGGTCCCTTCAAGGTTGCCAGGAGAGTTAACTCAGTTTCTTATCGCCTACACTTACCCAGATCCCTTAAGATTAATCCCACATTTCACATTTCATTGTTAAAACCTGTTGTTTTTCTCCCCTTGTCCCGGCAGACAGACCTCCCCCTCCGCCTCGTGTCATTGGAGGCCAGCCGGCTTATACCGTCCATCGGATACTGGATTCCCGCCGGGTGCAGCGGTCCTGGCAGTATCTGGTGGACTGGGAAGGCTACGGTCCCGAGGAGCGCTCCTGGGTTCCTGCCAAAGACATCCTGGACCCTGACCTCATTCGTCAGTTCAGGGCCCTCCACCCTGAGAGAGCTGGTAGGAACGTCAGGAGCCGTTCCTAGGGGGATTCTGTCAGGATTTGGCCAGGGTTGTTCCGGGTTTTGGTCACTAGATGCCCCCATTGTGCTTTTTGACCTTATGTTTTTTCCTTGTTCCCCATTATTATTTGCACCTGTGCCTCGTTTCCCCTGATTGTATTTAAACCCTTAGTTTCCCTCAGTTCTGTGCTCTGTGTTTGTATGTTAGCACCCAGCCCTAGTGTTCTGTGTATTCTTGTCGATTCCGGTGGATGCTCTTGTGGAATTCTGTTTTTGTTTTTGAGTATCTCTTAAGGCTTTTTTGTGCTATTCCTACCACCTTTTGGATTTACCATTTTTGTATTGAAGGACTTCTCCTTTTTACTTTATTAAATACACCGTCTTAAGTACTGCTGTGTCTGCCTCATCTTCTGGGTTCTGCTGACTATTCGTGGCTCAGTTGGTTAAGTGGCTGTTTCTCACTCTCCGGAGGCCCAGGTTCGTAAATCCGGGTCCTTGACACTATATACAGGGGTACAGGTACAGAGTCAATGTGGAGGCTATATACAGGGGGCCTGCCGGTACCCGAGTCAGTGTGGAGGCTATATACAGGAGGGAGGTACCGATACCGAGGCAATGTGCAGGTTAGTCGAGGTAATTTGTACATGTAGGTAGAGGTAAAGTGACTATGCATAGATTTAAAAAAAAATAACAAATCGCAGCAGTGTAAAAACAGAGGGGGGTCAATGCAAATAGTCTGGGTGGTCATTTGATTAATTGTTCAGCAGTCTTATGGCTTGAGGGTAGAAGCTGTTAAGGAGCTTTTGGACCTAGACATCAATCGCTCTGAGACCTTGAAGTAGTTGTTTCAAAGGTTGCGGCTTTTGTGGAGCGATGGGGAACGATGCTTCGAGGGCGGCTGTCATCGTTGTGTGCAGAGGGTCCCTGGGGTCGAGGCCCAGGTGAAGGGTGAGGAGAGGGATGGAAGCTGTACTGTTGCATTGATGCTGTTGACCCAGATCGCTGGTTGTTGCGGAAAAGGAGGGGGGTCAAAGGGGGATGAATGTACCGGTGTGAAATGGCTAGCTAGTTAGCGGCGTGCGCGCTAATAGCATTTCAATCGGTGACGTCACTCGCTCTGAGACCTTGAAGTAGTTGTTTCCCTTGCCCTGCAAGGGCCGCAGCTTTTGTGATGGGTAACGATTCTTCGAGGGTGTCTGTGTGCAGAGAGCAATGTGTGCAGAGAGCAATGTGTGCAGAGAGCAACTGTGTGCAGAGAGCAACTAAAGTGCAGAGAGCAATGTGTGCGAGAGAGCAATGTGTGCAGAGAGCAACTGTGTGCAGAGAGCAATGTGTGCAGAGAGCAATGTGTGCAGAGAGCAATGTGTGCAGAGAGCAACTGTGTGCAGGGAGCAATGTGTGCAGAGAGCAACTGTGTGCAGAGAGCAAGGTGTGCAGAGAGCAATGTGTGCAGAGAGCAACTGTGTGCAGAGAGCGGCACTGTGTGCAGAGAGCAACTGTGTGCAGAGAGCAATGTGTGCAGAGAGCAACTGTGTGCAGAGAGCAACGCTGTGTGCAGAGAGCAACTGTGTGCAGAGAGCAACTGTGTGCAGAGAGCAAATATGTGCAGAGAGCAACTGTGTGCAGAGAGCAACTGTGTGCAGAGAGCAACGTGTGCAGAGGGTGTGCAGGAGGAAGCAGCTGTGTGCAGAGAGCAACTGTGTGCAGAGAGCAACTGTGTGCAGAGAAAGAACTGTGTGCAGAGAGCAATGCTGTGTGCAGAGGGTGTGCAGAGAGCAACTGTGTGCAGAGAGCAGCCTGTGTGCAGAGAAGAACTGTGTGCAGAGAGCAACAGCTGTGTGCAGAGGGTGTGCAGAGAGCAACTGTGTGCAGAGAGCAACTGTGTGCAGAGAGCAACTGTGTGCAGAGGGTGCAGAGAGCAACTGTGTGCAGAGAGCAACTGTGTGCAGAGAGCAACTGTGTGCAGTGAGCAACTGTGTGCAGAGAGCAATGTGTGCAGAAAGCAACTGTGGCAGAGAGCAAATGTGTGCAGAGAGCAACTGTGTGCAGAGAGCAAATGTGTGCAGAGAGCAAATATGTGCAGAGAGCATCTGTGTGCAGAGAGCAATGTGTGCAGAGAGCAACTGTGTGCAGAGATCAATGTGTGCAGAGATCAATGTGTGCAGAAGGTGTGCAGAGAGCAAACTGTGACAAAAACAAAGGATATACATGGTGCCCTAAGACAATGGTCCCCAACCAGTCGATCATGATCGTCGATCTCCAAGGCATTTCTAGTCCTATTTCCTCGCCATCAGCTGGTCAGTCTGTGGAGGAAAGAGAGCGGAGGACGTTGAGACGGACGCTGCTGAGTACGGACCCTCAGTCTGCTGCTCTCTCCCTACGCTGAGACTGGCCATCAGATGCAGGCACCACCAGCCCAGTAAAATAAAAATCTAATTATTTAAATGTATGCTCATTCAGCTGTGACTCACAAGTAATACAACAATGGATCTATTACCGGTGTGATCATATAGCCTACCTCAAATTTTGAAATATATATTTTTTTAATGTCCCGAACAACAAAACGTTGGCAGGTAAATTCAAGCAAAGCCAGTATTCAGTGATATTGTTGTGGGCCTATAGCTTGCTGCACAAATCTCATTGCTACAGTACTGTTTTTAATTGGTTAATGTTGCATAGGCTTACATTTGTTTTACTTTAATAAAAAATCAGAAAAGGTTGGTGACCACTGCTCTAAGAGATATGGAAGGTTGGTAGAATCTCGTTAAAAATGATCCACAGCTGTAAATGCCACTAAGGGTCACACTTCATTTGGATAGTCCAGCTTTTCCATCTTTAATTTTAAGGCAGAAAAAAATGTGAAGACTGTACACGGGTGTGTAGACTGTTACTTGAAAGGATTGGAAAAGACGGACACTTGTCTATCATAAAATACATGAAAGCATATGAACATGTGTTACATAATGAACATGTGTTACATAGATGAACATGTGTTACATAATGAACATGTGTTACATAATGAACATATGAACATGTGTTACATAATGAACATGTGAACATGTGTTACATAATGAACATGTGTTACATAATGAACATGTGAGTTACATAATGAACATATGAACATGTGTTACATATGATGGAACATGTGTTACATAATGAACATGTGAACATGTGTTACATAATGAACATGTGAACATGTGTTACATAATGAACATGTGAACATGTGTTACATAATGAACATGTGAACATGTGTTACATAATGAACATGTGAACATGTGTTACATAATGAACATGTGAACATGTGTTACATAATGAACATATGAACATGTGTTACATAATCTTAAATGTAAAAAATAAAAATAGCACCAAAACAGCATAACTGTAGTTAAATCAGGAGATATAGTGTAGCACATCATGTAACTAATTAGCATTTATACTGTGTGTACCTCAGCCCACAACATATTTATATTTAGGTGGTAAAATATTTACACGTGGAGGGCTTGACGACACATAATGGTTTAAAAATGTCAGTATGTTAGCCAGCCTGGTTTTACAACAAAAAATGATTCACTCTCCTACTTATATGTACAGATGTCGGATCTTAATATGAAACATTTCGTCGCAGGAGGAAAATAATTTGAATATCTATTTAATATTTACAATCGACACCAAGGGGCAGCTGGAAGCAGTGTTTGTAGGCTATACAATCATTTAGACTGCAGGTCTACTGGGTGTCAGTTCAAATAGCCTATGTAGACTGCGTGCAGTCAACAGCAAGTTTTGTGTGATTTCTTATGTGGATTATAATAAATTGACTATTTGTAGGGGGTTGATATATTTATCGTTAGTTGTGCTGAGTGATTAACCAAAATGTCGGTTATTTTTAGTTTTTTAAACAACTAATTGACCAAAGTTGGTTCAATTACTTGAATTCTATTTTTTTTTTTTGTGTGTGAGTATGATGCGCAGTTTCTGTAGAGATACATCAGATCAAGCCTGAAGTTGTAGTTTCCAACATGCCAATATTCTACATAGTTTAGTGCAGAAAATGTGGTAATTAACTACAATGACCATAATCCATTGCACCCCACCTAAAACTTGTCCGGTCTGAGCAAGACATGGAGACTGAGAGAAAACAGGATCTAGAGGAATAGAAACTAGTTGTTTTTGCAAGCCTGAAAATACATTATCTATTGAGTTGATATTCAACCATCATAAAAGTATGCCCTTATTAATGTCCTTACGATGTCACGGAGGGTCCATTTTCTCAACTTTTCTCCAATACTGCAGAGCCATTACCATGTCGATCAACGCTTGAATAGAAACCTAGTTCACACCCCGATTTTGACGTCAACACAGTCGCTACAATCCCATTAGTTTTCTTTGTAGCCTTGTTTGGATGTTGCGGTTGCGCATATTTGTACGGAATGGGGTGAGTTGACCTTAATTCTGCCATTGAAATTGTGTATCAAATGGCTAGGTAGGTAGCTAGCTTTGGCTAACCCAGAATCTGACATAAAAAGTTTGATGGCTAACTAGCCACCTTGTCATTGGCATAAAGAGTGAACAGATTAATCAGATGTGTGTGGCGATAGCTAACTAGCCATCACATTAGGTTGCCACAAGATAAACTAGCTAGCTGCAGTGTCAACTATGTAGCTAACTAATATTAGCTAAATCAACAGGTCAGGCAACAGTAGCATCCTCCCATGCATTGCTCTCTCTCTCTCGTGTGTGTGTGTGTGTGTGTGTGTGTGTGTGTGTGTGTGTGTGTGTGTGTGTGTGTGTGTGTGTGTGTGTGTGTGTGTGTGTGTGTGTGTGTGTGTGTGTGTGTGTGTGTGTGTGTGTGTGTGTGTGTGTGTGTGTGTGTGTGTGTCTGTAAATGACATTCTGTTTTAAGTCCTATAAGCACCTCTGTCATACAGTTAGTGTATCATCTCAGTGAGCTTTTCGTGCCATATAATGTAGAAATCAATATTTCTTTTTATTTTCCAGCCCTGTAGCTGCACAACCGAGGGGGAGAAGAAGGAGCCAGCCAAGAAAAGAAAGTGCCCTTCAAAGTGGAAAAGGAGAAGTTCAGAAGAGAAGGAGGGAAGGCAAAGCGACCCTTCAAAGTGGAAAGGAGAGGTTCGGAAGAGAACGAGGGAAGGCAAAGCGACCCTTAAAAGTGGAAAGGAGAGGTTCGGAAGAGATGGAGGGAAGGCAAAGTGACCCTTCAAAGTGGAAAGGAGAAGTTCAGAAGAGAAGGAGGGAAGGCAAGCGACCCTTCAAAGTGGAAAGGAGAGGTTCAGAAGAGAAGGAGGGAAGGCAAAGCGACCCTTCAAAGTGGAAAGGAGAGGTTCGGAAGAGAGGAGGGAAGGCAAAGCGAC
>NW_027016287.1:0-10145 GCF_036934945.1 Oncorhynchus masou masou
AAACAACATGCACACACACAAACAACATGCACACACACACACACACAAACAACATGACACACACACACAAACAACATGCACACACACACAAACAACATGCACACACACAAACAACATGCACACACACAAACAACATGCACACAAACAAACAACATGCACACAACACAAACAACATGCACACACACACAAACAACATGCACACACACAACACGCACACACACACACACGACACACACACACAACACACACACACAAACACACACACACACCCACAAACTACTTTGCACACACACAAACAACACACACACACACACAACACACACACACACAAACAACACACACACACACACACACACACACACACACACACACACACACACACACACACACACACACACACACACACACACAATGAAACAAACCAGAGAGAAGAGCTACGGCATACCCAGAAGCACGTGACTGTAAATGATCTGTTACACAACGCTTAATGGCAGCTAGAACAACTCAGGGTCAGCCTTTATTAAGACTTGGCCCACATAGAAATCCACTCCATATGGATAACTCATTGTCAATGTACTCAAAAAGGCCTTAACTCAGACTGGTGTCAAGAGAGGCGAGACACACAAGCAGATACACGCGCACACACACACACACACACACACACACACACACACACACACACACACACACACACACATACTGGCAGGCATCATAGACAGACGTGGCTGTCGGAATTCTGAAGAGTGGGACGTTAGACATTTTTGAAAAAAGAGGAAGAGGTAAGGAGGAGAGGAGGAGAATAAGAGCAGTGTCCAGCAATGCTCTGAAATAATGTGGGAGCCAGAGCTGTCTGAAATAACGAGGAGCCAGAGCTGTCTGAAATAATGAGGGAGCCAGAGCTGTCTGAAATAGTGATGGAGCCAGAGCTGTCTGAAATAATGAGGGAGCCAGAGCTGTCTGAAATAACGAGGGAGCCAGAGATGTCTGAAATAACGAGGGAGCCAGAGATGTCTGAAATAACGAGTGAGCCAGAGATGTCTGAAATAACGAGGGAGCCAGAGCTGTCTGAAATAATGAGGGAGCCAGAGTTGTCTGAAATAATGAGGGAGCCAGAGATGTCTGAAATAACGAGAGAGACAGAGCTGTCTGAAATAATGAGGGAGCGAGAGCTGTCTGAAATAACGAGGGAGCAAGATATGTATGAAATAACGAGGGAGCCAGAGCTGTCATAAATAACGAGGGACTGTGGCTTCATGGACAGGTTAGCATTTTCATGGGTAGAAAAAGGAGGAAATGAGAAATCGAAGGAAAGAATCATTGAGAGAGGAGGAGCATGGCAACATGGGGGAGACAAAGGGAAAAAGAAGGGAAGGAGAAAAAAGGGAAACGACTTACATAGGAAAGAGAGAAATGGCAAAGCTTCTCAGTGGATTCCAAGCAAATCAAATCCCTTTTTATTTGTCTCACGCGCCGAATACAACAGCGAAATGCTTACTTACAAGGCGCTTAAACAACAATGCAGTTTTAAGAAAAATATGAAGTTAAATAAAGAAATAGATAAGTATAAAATAAGAAATAAAGTAACAAATAATTAAAGAGCAGCAGTAAAATAACGAGGGCCCTTATATACAGAGGGACTGATACAGAGTCAATGTGTGAGGGCACTGGTCAGTTGAGGTAATTGAGGTAATATCTGTACATTAGGATTGAGTTAAAGTGACTATGCATAGATAATAAATAGAGAATAGCAGCAGTGTAAAGAGAGAGGAGGGGACAAAGCAAATAGACTAGGTAGCCATTTGATTAGATGTTCAGAGTCTTATGACTTGGGAGGTAGAAGATGTTGAGAAGCCTTTTGGACCTAGACTTGGCGCTCTGGTACCACTTGCCGTGTGGTAGCATCTGCTTCATCTGACCACTGTTTATTGACGAGTCACTGGTTCTTGGAGCATTAGCGTGTAAGCAGGAAACAGGAGGAAAAGAATTATGGTCAGAATTTTGCCAAATGGAGCGAGAGGGAGGCTTTGTATGCGTCTCTGTTTGAGGTAAATGTGGTCTATAATTTTTTTTCCCTCAGTTGCACATTTTAACATGCTAGAAGAAATTACAGTTGAAGTCGGAAGTTTATACACTTAGGTTGAAGTCATTAAAACTCGTTATTCAGCCACTCCACAAATTTCTTGTTAACAAACTATATTTTTGGCGAGTAGGTTAGGAACTCTACTTTTGCATGACACAATACATTTTTCAGAAAAAAGTCTGGTTCATTCTTGGGAGCAATTTCCAAACACATGAAGGTACCCGTTCATCTGTACAAAGAATAGTATGCAAGTATAAACACCATGGGACCAAATCAAGCCAGAACAACAGCAAGGACCTTGTGAAGAGGAAACACGTACAAAAGTATCTATATCTACGGTAAAACAAGTTCTATATTGACTTAACCTGAAAGGCCGCTCCAGCAGGAAAAGCCACTGCTACAAAATCGGCATAAGCCAGACTAAGGTTTGCAACTGCACATGGGGACAAAGATCGTACTTTTTGGAAAATATCCTCTGGTCTGATGAAACAAAAAACTGTTTGGCATAATGACCATCATTATGTTTGGAGGAACAAGGGTTAGGCTTGCAAGCCGAAGAACCCCTTCCCAACCCGTAAAGAATGGGGTGGCAGCATCATGTTGTGGGGGTGCTTTGCTGCAGGAGGAACTGGTGCACGTCACAAAATAGATGGCTTCATGAGGAAGGAAAATTATGTAGATACATTGAAGCAACATCTCAAGACATCAGTCAGGAAGTTATAGCTAGGTCGCAAATGTGTCTTCCAAATGGACAATGACTTGTTGTTGATTCTTCACAGAAAAATACAGTTTTATATCTTTATGTTTGAAGCCTGAAATGTGGCAAAAGGTCGCAAAGTTCAAGGGGGCCGAATACTTTCGCAAGGCACTGTAGCTAGGTCGCAAATGTGTCTTCCAAATGGACAATGACCCCAAGCATACTTCCAAAGTTTTGGCAAAATGGCTTAAGGACAACAACGTCAAGGTGTTGGAGTGGCGATCACAAAGCCCTGACCTCAATCCTATAGAAAATGTCTGGACAGAACTTTAAAAGCATGTGCGAGCAAGGAGGCCGTATAAACCCGACTCAGTTCAACAGCTCTGTCATGAGGAATGGGCCAAAATTCACCAAACTTATTCTGGGAAGCTTGTGGAAGGCTACCCAAAATGTTTGATACAAGTGAAACAATGTAAAGGCAATGCTACCAAATACTATTTGAGTGTTTTTACTCTTCTGACCCACTGCGAATGTGATGAAAGAAATAACATCTGAAAAAAGTAATTCTCTCTACTATTATTCTGACATTTCACATTCTTAAAATAAAGTGGTGATCCTAGCTGACCTAAGACAAGGCATGTTTACTCTGATTAAATGTCCGGAATTGTCAAAAACTGAGTTTAAATGTATTTGGCTCAGGTGTATGTAAACTTCTGACCTAAACTGTAGGTACAACGGATTTAAGTTTCCCTGCATTAAAGTCCCCGGCCACTAGGAGCGCCGCCTCTGGATTAACGTTTTTCTGTTTGCTTATGGCCGTATACAGCTCATTGAGTGCAGTCTTAGTGCCAGTATCGGTTTGAGGTGGTAAATAGACAGCTATGAAGAATATTTATGAAAACTCTCTAGGTAAATAGTGTGGTCTTCAGCTTATCATGAGATACTCTACCTCAGGTGAGCAAAACCTTTAGACTTCCTTAGATATTGTGCACCAGCTGTTGTTTACAAGTATAGAAAGACTGCCACCCCTTGTCTTACCAGAGGCTTCTGTTCTGCAACTACAGTGTATAACCCGCCAGCTGTATATTATTAATGGCGTTGTTTAGCCACGACTGTGAAAAATAAGATATTACAGTTTTAATGTCCCTTTGGTAGGATATACATGCTTGTAGTTTGTCCATTTTATTATCCAATGATTACACGTTGGTTCATAGGGCCGATGGTAAAGGCAGATTCTCTACTCGCCACGGGATCCGTACCATGCACCACAACATTCGTCCCTGATATCTCTGTCTTTGTCTCCTGCGAATGATGGGGATGAGGGCCTTGTCGGGTGACTGGACTTAAAGAAAAATGTGTCTTTCAATATGAGGTGAGTAATCGCTGTCCTGATTCTAGAAGCTCTTTTAGGTCATAAGAGACAGTGGCAGAAAAATTATGTACAATATAACACACACAACAGCACAATTGGTTAGGAGACTGTAAAACGGCAGCCATTCGCTCTGGCGCCATCATAGATCCATCAAAGGCAGCAACACTTCCTCTGTGATGTGGGATTCCAGGCAGCAACACTTCCTCTGTGATGTGGGATTCCAGGCAGCAACACTTCTCTGTGATGTGGGATTCAGGCAGCAAAACTTCCTCCGTTATGAGTGATTCCAGGCAGCAACACTTCCTCTGTGATGTGGGATTCCAGGCTGCAAAACTTCCTCTGTGATGTGGGATTCCAGGCAGCAAAACTTCCTCCGTTATGAGTGATTCCAGGCAGCAACACTTCCTCTGTGAGTTGGGATTCCAGGCAGCAACACTTCCTCTGTGATGTGGGTCAAAGCTCCCTTTTTTATTTTTTATTTTACCTTTATTTTACTAGGCAAGTCAGTTAAGAACAAATTCTTATTTTCAATGACGGCCTAGGAACAGTGGGTTAACTGCCTGTTCAGGGGCAGAACGACAGAACGACAGATTTTGTACCTTGTCAGCTCGGGGATTTGACCTTGCAACCTTTCGGTTACTAGTCCAATGCTCTAACCACTAGTCCTACAGTGTTGAGAGTCATACTAAGATCTAATGCTCACAGACATTTAGAAAAACAAGTTTAATGTATCTTAAAATAGACCACAATAGAGCAGAATCAATGTGGGTTACTGTCACTGAAAAAACACCTGATGGGTAACTTTCACTGTAAAAACACCTGATGGGTTACTGTCACTGTGAAGGCCACATGATGGGTTACTGTCACTGTGAATACTATACAAGCCCACATGATGGGTTACTGTAACTGTGAATACTATAAAGTCCACATGATGGGTTCCTGTCACTGTGAATACTATACAAGCCCACATGATGGGTTACTGTAACTGTGAATACTATAAAGTCCACATGATGGGTTACTGTCACTGTGAATACTATACAAGACACATGATGGGTTACTGTAGCTGTGAATACTATACAAGCCACATGATGGGTTACTGTCGCTGTGAATACTATACAAGCCACATGATGGGTTACTGTAACTGTGAATACTATAAAGTCCACATGATGGGTTCCTGTCAATGTGAAGACTATACAAGCCACATGATGGGTTACTGTAACTGTGAATACTATACAAGACACATGATGGGTTACTGTCACAGTGAAGACCACATGATGGGTTACTGTCACTGTGAAGGTACTCCTGATGGGTTACTGTTACTGTGAAAACCACATGATGGGTTAAAAGGCCACATGATGGGTTACTGTTGAATACTATATACAAGCCACATGATAGGTTACTGTAACTGTGAATACTATAAAGTCCACATTATGGGTTACTGTAACTGTGAATACTACACAAGCCACATGATGGGCTACTGTCACTGTGAATACTATAAAGTCCACATGATGGGTTACTGTAACTAGCAAGAGAGCAGGACAGAAAGACAGAAAGAGCAAAAAATAGCTGAAGAAGAGAGACATATAGCCCAAAGAATAGAAAACAAATTGTCCCAAGCCAAAGAGCTGCAAAACCTGGACCCATACAAATCAGCTGGGCTAGACAATCTGGACCCTCTCTTTCTAAAACAATCCGCCGCCATTGTTGCAACCCCTATTACCAGCCTGTTCAACCTCTCTTTCGTAACGTCCGAGATCCCTAAAGGTGGAAAGCTGCCGAGGTCATCCCCCTCTTCAAAGGGGTGACACTCTAGACCCAAACTGTTATAGACCTATATCCATCCTGCCCTGCCTTTCTAAAGTCATCAAAAGCCAAGTTAATAAACAGATCATTGACCATTTCGTAGCCCCGTACCTTCTCCACTGTGCAATCCGGTTTGCTGGTCGAGCTGGTCGCGGGTGCACCTCAGCCACGCTCAAGGTACAAACAACATAATAACTGCCATCGATAAAAGACAGTACTGTGCAGCCGTCTTCATCGAGCTGGCCAAGGTTTTCGACTCTGTCATTCACCAAATTCTTATTGGCAGACTCAACAGCCTTGTTTTCTCAAATGACTGCTTCGCCTGGTTCACCAACTACTTTGCCGACAGAGTTGAGTGTGTCAAATCGGAAGGCCTGTTTTCCGGACCTCTGGCAGTCTCTGGGGGTAAAACAGGGTTCAAGATTCTTTTCTCTGTATATATCAATGATGTCTCTCTTGCTGCGGGTGATTCCCTGATCCACCTCTACACAGACAACACAATTCTGTATATATCTGACCCTTCTTTGGACACTAACCTCAAATGAGCTTCAATACCATACAACACTCCTTCCTTGGCCTCCAACTGCCTTTAAACGCTGGTAAAATCAAATGCATGCTTTTCAACTGTTCGCTGCCCGCACCGCCCGACCACTAACCTGGTCAGTTCTGAGGTTCTGACCTAGAATATGTGGACAACTTCAAGTGCCTTGGTGTCTGGCAAGATTGTAAACTCTCCTTCCAGACTCATATTAAACATCTCCAATCCAAAAATCAAATCTAGAATTGGCATTCTATTTCGCAACAAAGCCTCCTTCACTCACACTGCCAAACTTACCCTAGTAAAACTGACTATCCTACCAATCCTCGACTTAGGTGATGTCATCTACAAAATAGCTTCCAATACTCTACTCAGCAAACTGGATGCAGTCTATCACAGTGCCATCCATTTTGTTACCAAAGCCCCTTATACACCCACCACTGCGACATGTACTCTAGTTGGCTGGCCCTTGCTACATATTCCGTTGACAGACCCACTGGTTCCAGGTCATCTATAAGTCTATGTCAGGTAAAGCTCCGTCTTATCTCAGCTCACTGGTCATGATAACAACACCCACCCTAGCACCCGCTCCAGCAGATATATATAGCTCAGTGGTCATCCCCAAAGCCAACACCTCCTTCAGCTGCCTTTCCTTCCAGTTCTCTGCTGCCAATGACTGGCACGATTGCAAAATCGCTGAAGCTGGAGCCTTATATTTCCCTCACTAACTTTAAACATCAGCTGTCTGAGCAGATAACCGATCGCTGCAGCTGCGGTAACTACATCTGTAATAACCCATCCAATCTGCATACCTCATCTCCATTTTGTTTTTATTGACTTTTTCTGCTCTTTTGCACACCAGTTTCTTTACTTGCACATCATCATCTGCTCATTTATCACTCCAGTGTTAATCTGCTAAATTGTAATTACTTCGCTACTATAGCCTATTTATTGCCTACCTCCTCACGCCATTTGCACACAATGTATATAGACTTTATTTTTTTCAATTGTGTTTTTGACTGTATGCTTGTTTATTCCATGTGTTACTCTGTGTTGTTGTTCATGTCACACTGCTTTGCTTTGCCCTATCTTGGCCAGGTCGCAGTTCTAAATGAGAACTTTCTTAACTAGCCTACCTGGTTAAATAAAGGTGGAAAAAAATAATAATATATATATATATATATTTTACTGCTAATACAACCAGTGGGACCCTGTCTGGTGCTAGACTTAATCCTGTTGATACAACCAGCAGGACCCTGTCTGGTGCAAGTCTTAATCCTGTTGATGTCTGTGTGCCTGTCTGTGTCTATGTGTTTGTTTGTGTGTCTGTGTCTGTGTGTGTGTCTGTGAATATGTCTGTGTTTACGTTTGTGTTTGTCTGTGTGTGTTTGTGTCTGTTTGCGTGTGTGTGTTTTTACATGTGTGTCTGTGTGTTTTGTGTATGTCTGGTTGTGTGTCTGTGTGTGTGTCTGTGTGTTTTTGTGTCTGTGTGCGTGTGTATGTCTGTGTGTGTGTGTCCGTGTGTGTGCGTGCGTGCATGCATCTGTCTGTGTGTCTGTCTGTCTGTCTGTCTGTCTGTCTTTGATAGACTTCAGATCTCATTCCACGGAAGACATTTGAACAGTACATTACCAAATGTATGTGGACACCTGTGGTCAAACATCTCATTCCAAACTCATGGGCAATAATATGGAGTTGGCCCCCCTTTTGCTGCTATAACAGCCTCCACTCTGCTGGGAAGGCATTCCACCAGATGTTGGAACATTGCTGTGGGGACTTGCTTCCAAACATGAAGGGCATATTTTGGCATTTGCTGTATGAATTAAAAACCGCAGTCCCGGTAAATTCCACCAGACGGCAAATGGAATCTTATTGCAAATGTACAAAACATCACCAATCATGACATGGCCATTTATCCTAAACGGAAAAGACTTTGAAGACGAAACTTGGTGAGCATAGGTTTGAACTAATGAGCTGTTAGCCCCGAAAAAGATGGTGTTGAGGCCTCAGCGCTTTTTGAGTTAAGGTCACGGTCGTCGTATGAAGGAGAGGACCAAAGCGCAGTGTGGTAAGTGTTCATCTTGATTTTTAATACGAATAGTGAAACACTGAAACAAAAAACAATAAAACGACAAACAAACAGTCCTGAACGGTGAAATAAAACACAGAACAGAGAAAATAAACACTCATGAAACACAAGTAGAGGATAGGCTCCTAAGTATGCTTCTCAATCAAGACAACTAACGACACCTGCCTCTGATTGAGAACCATGCCATACCAGGCCAAGCGCCGACACAACATAGAAAATGGAACACCAGACAACCCACCCAGCTCACCCTGACCATGCTAAAACAAAGGCATAAATCACAGAACTAAAGTCAGGAACGGCACCTACGGCGTAAGGAAAAAAAGAACCAGCCATTTATCTATAAGTAATTTAAGGGAAATATTAAGTGTACAATTGGTGATGTTCAAAGAAATGTTTTTAAGTTGCAGATCCAGTTGCGGTATGTTCAGAGACAAACCCGTTAAGGTGGGTTTTGGGACTGTGATTTTCTGAAATAACTTGCTCAATCATTCAGCCATCTGTAAATAAATCAGTTCTTAACCTCTTACATCTATAGAGGAGCGCTATTTCATTTTTGGATGAAAAACGTTCCTGTTTTAAACAAGATATTTTGTCACAAAAAGATGCTCGACTATGCATATAATTGATAGCATTCGAAAGAAAACACTCTGACGTGTCCAGAACTACCAAGATATTCTCTGTGCGTGCCCTAGAACGTGAGCTTCAGGCAAAACCAAGATGAGATGGCATCAGGAAATGAGCAGGATTTTTGAGGCTCTGTTTTCCATTGTCTCCTTATATGGCTGTGAATGCGAGAGGAATGAGCCTGCCCTTTCATCGTTTCCCCAAGGTGTCTGCAGCATTGTGACGTATTTGTAGGCAGATCATTGGAAGATTGACCATAAGAGACCACATTTACCAGGTGTCCGCCCGGTGTCCTGCGCGAAATTGGTGCGCAAAAGTCACCTGCCAGTATTTTTCCATGGGATACAGAGAGGGAAAGCAAGCTTCCACGAACTGCATATCAATGAAGAGATATGTGAAAAAACACCTTGAGGATTGATTCCAAACAACGTTTGCCATGTTTCGTCGATATTATGTAGTTAATCCGGAAAAAGTTTTGCGTTGTAGGTGACTGAATTTTTCGGTTAGTTTCGTTAGCCAGACGCAATGTAAAGCGGAACGATTTCTCCTACACACAGGCTTTCAGGAAAAACTAGCATTTGGTATGTAACTGAGAGTCTCCTCATTGAAAACATCAGAAGCTCTTCAAAGGTAAATTATTTTATTTATTTGGTTATCTGGTTTTTGTGAAAATGTTGCGTGCTAAATGCTACTCAAAATGCTATGCTAGCTTTGCATACTCTTACACAAATTAGTCAATTTCTATGGTTCAAAAGCATATTTTTGAAAATCTGAGATGACAGTGTTGTTAAGAAAGGCTAAGCTTGAGAGCAGACGCACATTTTCATTTTATTTGCGATTTTCAGAAATCCGTTAACGTTGCGTTATGCTAATGAGCCTGAGGCTTAGTCACGATCCCGGATCCGGGATGGGGAGTTCCAAGAGGTTAAGGTCCTGGGTGGC
>NW_027016288.1:0-10145 GCF_036934945.1 Oncorhynchus masou masou
AACCTTAGTCTGTTCTATTGTCTCCCTCTATCCTTGGTCTGTTCTGTTGTCTCCCTCTAACCTTGGTCTGTTCTGTTGTCTCCCTCTAACCTTGGTCTGTTCTGTTGTCTACCTCTACCTTGGTCTGTTCTGTTGTCTCTCTCTAACCTTGGTCTGTTCTGTTGTCTCCTCTAACCTTGGTCTGTTGTTTGTCTCCCTCTAACCTTGGTCTGTTCTGTTGTCTCTCTCTAACCTTGGTCTGTTCTGATGTCTCCTCTAACCTTGGTCTGTTCTGTTGTCTCCCTCTAACCTTGGTCTGTTCTGTTGTCTCCTCTAACCTTGGTCTGTTCTGTTGTCTCTCTCTAACCTTGGTCTGTTCTGTTGTCTCCCTCTAACCTTGGTCTGTTCTGTTGTCTCTCTCTAACCTTGAATTGTTCTGTTGTCTCCCTCTTACCTTGGTCTGTTCTGTTGTCTCTCTCTAACCTTGGTCTGTTCTATTGTCTATAACCTTGGTCTGTTCTGTTGTCTCCCTCTAACCTTGGTCTATTCTATTGTCTCTCTCTAACCTTGGTCTGTTCTGTTGTCTCTCTCTAACCTTGGTCTGTTCTGTTGTCTCTCTCTAACCTTGGTCTGGTCTTCTGTTGTCTCTCTCTAACCTTGGTCTGTTCTATTGTCTATAACCTTGGGTTCTATTGTCTATAACCTTGGTCTGTTCTATTGTCTCTTCTAGCCTTGGTTGTTCTGATGTCTCTAACCTTGGTCTTTCTATTGTCTCTCTCTAACCCTGTTCTGTTCTGTTGTCTCTCTATAACCTTGGTCTGTTCTGATGTCTATAACCTTGGTCTCTAACTCTTGGCTCTGTTCTGATGTCGTTTCCCACTGGGGCCACCCATATGTAAAAAGTAACGACTTGGTCGCTTTGGACAAGCGTCTGCTAAATGGGATATATATTGTCTCTCTCTAACCTTGGTCTGTTCTGTTGTCTCTCTCTAACCTTGGTCTTGTTCTGTTGTCTCTCTCTAACCTTGGTCTGTTCTGTTGTCTGTTCTGTTGTCTGTAACCTTGGTTTGTTCTGTTGTCTCTAACCTTGGTCTGTTCTGTTGTCTCTAACCTTGGTCTGTTCTTGAAAGATTAGTGGAATCTGTGTGGGTAGCTGGACAGGTAGGATGACTGACAGTGAAGGTGAACAGGTGGTCACGTGTCAGGTGACAGGAATGGATGAGACTGAGGCAGGAATTCCTTTAACCATAAAGTGGTATATTTACTGAGTCGTCTGTGGTGGATTCATGGACGCACAGAACTTCTGGATCAGATGGTGTTAAGGAAGAGAAAGCAGCGAGATCAGGCGATGGCAATTTCCTCCTTTTATGGAGTTGAGATCTGTCGGACATTTCCACCTGACCTAATTAAAGCGCCCCTGGCCCAGCTGAGTAAATGGCAATGAATTAAAGGATTATTCCACCAACTCCATGGGCCTTTTCTACAGTTCTATTGTCTCTCTCTAACCTTGGTCTGTTCTGTTGTCTCCCTCTAACCTTGGTCTGTTCTGTTGTCTCCCTCTAAACTTGGTCTGTTCTGTTGTCTCCCTCTAACCTTGGTCTGTTCTATTGTCTATAACCTTGGTATGTTCTATTGTCTCTCTCTAACCTTGGTCTGTTCTGTTGTCTCTCTCTAACCTTGGTCTGTTCTATTCTCTCTCTAACCTTGGTCTGTTCTGTTGTCTCTCTAACCTTGGTCTGTTCTATTGTCTCACTCTAACCTTGGTCTGTTCTATTGTCTCTCTCTAACCTTGGTCTGTTCTGTTGTCTCTCTCTAACCTTGGTCTGTTCTATTGTCTCACTCTAACCTTGGTCTGTTCTATTGTCTCTCTCTAACCTTGGCCTGTTCTATTGTCTCTCTCTAACCTTGGTCTGTTCTATTGTCTCTCTCTAACCTTGGTCTGTTCTATTGTCTCTCTCTAACCTTGGTCTGTTCTATTGTCTCTCTCTCTAACCTTGGTCTGTTCTGTTTCTGTCTCTAACCTTGGTCTGTTCTGTTGCCTTGGTCTGTTCTATTGTCTACTCTAGCCTTGGTCTGTTCTATTGTCTCTCTCAACCTTGGTCTGTTCTATTGTCTCTCTAACCTTGGTCTGTTCTATTGTCTCTCTCTAACCTTGGTCTGTTCTATTCTAACCTTGGTCTGTTCTCCCTCTAACCTTGGTCTGTTCTATTGTCTCTAACCTTGGTCTGTTCTATTTTCTCCCTCTAACCTTGGTCTGTTCTGTTGTCCCTATAACCTTGGTCTGTTCTATGTGGTCTGTTCTTGTCTCTAACCTTGGTCTGTTCTATAAGTCTCTAACCTTGGTCTGTTCTATCGTCTCTAACCTTGGTCTGTTCTATTTGTCTCTCTCTAACCTTGGTCTGTTCTATTGTCTCTCTCTAACCTTGGGTTCTATTGTCTCTCTCTAACCTTGGTATGTTCTTGTCTCTCTCTAACCTTGGTCTGTTCTATTGTCTCTCTCTAACGTTGGTCTGTTCTATTGTCTCTCTCTAACCTTGGTCTGTTCTATTGTCTCTAACCTTGGTCTGTTCTATTGTCTCTAACCTTGGTCTGTTCTATTGTCTCTCTCTAACCTTGGTCTGTTCTATTGTCTCTCTCTAACCTTGGTCTGTTCTATTGTCTCTAACCTTGGTCTGTTCTATTGTCTCCTAACCTTGGTCTGTTCTATTGTCTCTGACCTTGGTCTTTCTTTTTTGTCTCTAACCTTGGTCTGTTCTGTTGCCTCCCTATAACCTTGGTCTGTTGTGTTGTCTCTAACCTTGGTCTGTTCTATCTCTAACCTTGGTCTGCTCTGTTGTCTCTCTCTAACCTTGGTCTGTTCTGTTGTCTCTCTCTAACCTTGGTCTGTTCTGTTGTCTCTCTCTAACCTTGGTCTGTTCAGTTGTCTCCCTATAACCTTGGTCTGGAATGTTGTCTCCCTCTAACCTTGGTCTGTTCTGTTGTCTCTCTCTAACCTTGGTCGGTTCTGTTGTCTCCCTCTCACCTTGGTCTGTATGTAATGTTGTCTCTAACCTTGGTCTGTAATGTTGTCTCTAACCTTGGTCTGTAATGTTGTCTCTAACCTTGGTCTGTTCTGTTGTATCTCAACTTGGTCTGTTCTGTTGTCTCTAACATTGGTCTATTCTATTGTCTCACTCTAACCTTGGTCTGTTCTGTTGTCTCTAACCTTGGTCTATTCTGTTGTATCTCAACTTGGTCTATTCTATTGTCTCCCTCTAACCTTGGTCTGTTCTATCGTCTCTAACCTTGGTCTGTTCTGTTGTCTCTAACCTTGGTCTGTTCTGTTGTCTCTAACCTTGGTCTGTTCTGTTGTCTCTAACCTTGGTCTTATCTATTGTCTCTAACCTTGGTATGTTCTGTTGTCTTCCTCTAACCTTGGTCTGTTCTATTGTCTTTAACCTTGGTCTGTTCTATTGTCGGTAACCTTGGTATTTTCTATTGTCTCTTACCTTGGTCTGTTCTATTGTCTCGAACCTTAGTCTGTTCTATTGTATCGAACCTTGGTCTGTTCTATTGTCTCGAACCTTGGTCTGTTCTGTTGTCTCCTTCTAACCTTGGTCTGTCCTTTTGTCTCTAACCTTGGTCTGTTCTGTTGTCTCTAACCTTGGTTTTGTTCTGTTGTCTCTTACCTTGGTCTGTTCTATTGTCTCTAACCTTGGTCTGTAATGTTGTCTCTAACCTTGGTCTGTTCTATTGTCTCTCTCTAACCTTAGTATGCTCTGTTGTCTCTAACCTTGGTCTGTTCTATTGTCTCTCTCTAACCTTAGTATGCTCTGTTGTCTCCTAACCTTGGTCTGTTCTGTTGTCTCTAACCTTGGTCTGTTCTATTGTCTCTAACCTTGGTCTGTTCTGTTGTCTCTAACCTTGGTCTGTTCTGTTGTCTCTAACCTTGGTCTGTTCTGTTGTCTCTAACCTTGGTGTGTTCTGTTGTCTCTAACCTTGGTCTGTTCTATTGTCTCTAACCTTGGTCTGTTCTATTGTCTCTAACCTTGGTCTGTTCTATTGTCTCTAACCTTGGTCTGTTCTATTGTCTCTAACCTTGGTCTGTTCTATTGTCTCCCTCGAACCTTGGTCTGTAATGTTGTCTCCCTCTAAACTTGGTCTGTAATGTTGTCTCTAACCTTGGTCTGTTCTATTGTCTCCCTCTAAACTTGGTCTGTTCTATAGTCTCTAACCTTATCTGTTCTGTTGTCTCTAACCTTGGTCTGTTCTATTGTCTCCCTCTAACCGTGGTCTGTCCTTTTGTCTCTGTCTAACCTTGGTTTTGTTCTGTTGTCTCTTACCTTGGTCTGTTCTATTGTCTCTAACCTTGGTCTGTTCTGTTGTCTCTGTCTAACCTTGGTCTGTTCTATTGTCTCTCTGTAACCTTGGTCTGTAATGTTGTCTCTCTCTAACCTTGGTCTGTTCTATTGTCTCTAACCTTGGTCTGTTCTATTGTCTCTCTCTAACCTTGGTCTGTTCTATTGTCTCTCTCTAACCTTGGTCTGTTCTATTGTCTCTAACCTTGGTCTGTTCTATTGTCTCTAACCTTGGTCTGTTCTATTGTCTCTGACCTTGGTCTGTTCTATTGTCTCTAACCTTGGTCTTTTCTATTGTCTCCCTCTAAACTTGGTATGTTCTATAGTCTCTAACCTTATCTGTTCTGTTGTCTCTAACCTTTGTCTGTTCTATTGTCTCTCTCTAACCTTGGTCGGTTCTTTTGTCTCACTCTAACCTTGGTCTGTAATGTTGTCTCCCTCTAACCTTGGTCTGTAATGTTGTCTCCCTCTAACCTTGGTCTGTAATGTTGTCTCCCTCTAACCTTGGTCGGTTCTGTTGTCTCCCTCTAACCTTAGTCTGTTCTGTTGTCTCACTCTATCCTTGGTCTGTTCTGTTGTCCCTAACCTTGGTCTGTTCTGTCGTCTCTAACCTTGGTCGGTTCTGTTGTCTCCCTCTAACCTTGGTCGGTTCTGTTGTCTCCCTCTAACCTTGGTCTGTTCTATTGTCTCTCTCTAACCTTGGTCGGTTCTGTGGTCTCCCTCTAACATTGGTCTGTTCTGTTGTCTCCTAACCTTGGTCTGTAATATTGTCTCCCTCTAACCTTGGTCGGTTCTGTTGTCTCCCTCAAACCTTGGTCTATTCTATTGTCTCACTCTAACCTTGGTCTGTTCTATTGTCTCTCTCTAACCTTGGTCTGTTCTGTTGTCTCTAACCTTGGTCTGTTCTATTGGCTCTAACCTTGGTCTCTTCTATTGTCTCTCTCTAACCTTGGTCTCTTCTATTGTCTCTCTCTAACCTTGGTCTGTTCTGTTGTCTCCCTCTAAACTTGGTCTGTTCTGTTGTCTCCCTCTAACCTTGGTCTGTTCTGTTGTCTCTAACCTTGGTCTGTTCTGTTGTCTCCCTCTAACCTTGGTCTGTTCTATTGTCTCTCTCTAACCTTGGTCGGTTCTGTTGTCTCCCTCTAACCTTGGTCTGTTCTATTGTCTCTCTCTAACCTTGGTCGGTTCTGTTGTCTCCCTCTAACATTGGTCTGTTCTGTTGTCTCTCTCTAACCTTGGTCTGTTCTGTTGTCTCTCTCTAACCTTGGTCTGTTCTGTTGTCTCCTTCTAACCTTGGTCTTTAATATTGTCTCCCTCTAACCTTGGTCGGTTCTGTTGTCTCCCTCAAACCTTGGTCTATTCTATTGTCTCACTCTAACCTTGGTCTGTTCTGTTGTTTCCCTCTAACCTTGGTCTGTTCTGTTGTCTCCCTCTAACCTTGGTCTGTAATGTTGTCTCCCTCTAACCTTGGTCTGTTCTGTTGTCTCCCACTAACCTTGGTCTGTTCTGTTGTCTCCCTCTAACCTTGGTCTGTTCTGTTGTCTCTTACCTTGGTCTGTAATGTTGTCTCTTACCTTGGTCTGTAATGTTGTCTCCCTCTAACCTTGGTCTGTTCTGTTGTCTCACTCTAACCTTGGTCTGTTCTGTTGTTTCCCTCTAACCTTGGTCTGTTCTGTTGTCTCCCTCTAACCTTGGTCTGTAATGTTGTCTCCCTCTAACCTTGGTCTGTAATGTTGTCTCCCACTAACCTTGGTCTGTTCTGTTGTCTCCCTCTAACCTTGGTCTGTACTGTTGTCTCTAACCTTGGTCTGTTCTGTTGACTCACTCTAACCTTGGTCTGTTCTATTGTCTCTGTCCTTGGTCTGTTCTATTGTCTCACTCTATCCTTGGTCTGTTCTGTTGTCTTTAACCTTGGTCTTTTGTGTTGTCTCCCTCTAACCTTGGTCTGTAATGTTGTCTCTTACCTTGGTCTGTTCTGTTGTCTCTCACCTTGGTCTATTGTATTGTCTGCCTCTTACCTTGGTCTGTTCTGTTGTCTCACTCTATCCTTGGTCTGTTCTGTTGTCTCACTCTAACCTTGGTCTGTTCCATTGTCTCTAACCTTGGTCTGTTCTGTTGTCTTTAACCTTGGTCTTTTCTGTTGTCTCCCTCTAACCTTAGTCTGGTCTGTTGTCTCTTACCTTTTTGTCTGTTCTATCATCTCTAATCTTGGCCTATAATGTTGTCGCTAACCTTGGTCTGTTCTATTGTCTCTCTCTAAACTTGGTCTGTCATGTTGTCTCCCTCTGACCTTGGTCTGTTCTATTGTCTCTCTCTAACCTTGGTCGGTTCTGTTATCTCTAACCTTGGTCTGTTCTGTTGCCTCTAACCTTGGTCTGGTCTGTTGTCTCTTACCTTTTTGTCCGTTCTACTGTCTCTAACCTTGGTCTGTTCTATTGTCTCTAACCTTGGTCTGTTCTGTTGTCTCCCTCTAACCTTGGTCTGTTCTATTGTCTCTAACCTTGGTCTGTTCTGTTGTCTCCCTTTAACCTTGGTCTGTTCTGTTGCCTCTAACCTTGGTCTGGTCTGTTGTCTCTTACCTTTTTGTCTGTTCTATTGTCTCTAACCTTGGTCTGATCTATTGTCTCTAAACTTGGTCTGTTGTCTCCCTCTAACCTTGGTCTGTTCTATTGTCTCTAACCTTGGTCTGTTCTGTTGTCTCTCTCTAACCTTGGTCTGTTCTATTGTCTCTTACCTTGGTCTGTTCTGTTGTCTCCCTCTAATCTTGGTCTGTTTTATTGTCTCCCTCTAACCTTGGTCTGTTCTTTTGTCTCTTAACTTGTTCTGTTCTGTTGCCTCTAACCTTCGTCTGGTCTGTTGTCTCTTACCTTTTTGTCTGTTCTATTGTCTCTAACATTGGTCTGTTCTGTTGTCTCCTAACCTTGGTCTGTTCTGTTGTCTCCCTCTAACCTTGGTCTGTTCTGTTGTTTCCCTGTAACCTTGGTCTTTCTGTTGTCTCTAACCTTGGTCTGTAATGTTGTCTCTCTACCTTTGGTCTGTTCTGTTGTCTCTAACCTTGGTCTGTTCTGTTGTCTCTCACCTTGGTATATTGTATTGTCTGCCTCTTACCTTGGTCTGTTCTATTGTCTCTAACCTTGGTCTGTTCTGTTGTCTCTCACCTTGGTCTATTGTATTGTCTGCCTCTTACCTTGGTCTGTTCTATTGTCTCTAACCTGGGTCTGTTCTGTTGTCTCTCACCTTGGTCTATTGTATTGTCTGCCTCTTACCTTGGTCTGTTCTGTTGTCTTTAACCTTGGTCTTTTCTGTTGTCTCCCTCTACCTTCGCCTGGTCTGTTGTCTCTAAACTTGGTCGGTTCTGTTGTCTCTAACCTTGGTCGGTTCTGTTGTCTCTAACCTTGGTCGGTTCTGTTGTCTCTAACCCTGTTCTGTTCTGTTGCCTCTAACCTTGGTCTGGTCTGTTGTCTCTTACCTTTTTGTCCGTTCTATTGTCTCTAACCTTGGTCTGGTCTGTTGTCTCTTACCTTTTTGTCTGTTCTATTGTCTCTAAACTTGGTCGGTTCTGTTGTCTCCTTCTAACATTGGTCTGTTCTATTGTCTCCTTCTAACCTTGGTCTGTAATTTTGTCTCCCTCTAACCTTGGTCTGTTCTATTGTCTCTCTCTAACCATGGTGTTTTCTGTTGTCTCCTAACCTTGGTCTGTTCTGTTGTCTCCCTCTAACCTTGGTCTGTTCTGTTGTCTCCCTCTAACCTTGGTCTGTTCTGTTGTCTCCCTCTAACCTTGGTCTCTTTTGTTGTCTCCTTCTAACCTTGGTCTGTTCTGTTGTCTACCTCTCACCTTGGTCTATTGTATTGTCTGCCTCTAACCTTGGTCTGTTCTGTTGTCTCCTGTAACCTTGGTCTGGTCTATTGTCTCACTCTATCCTTGGTCTGTTCTGTTGTCTCACTCTAACCTTGGTCTGTTCTGTTGTCTCTTAACCTTGTGTCTGTTCTGTTGTCTCCCTCTAACCTTGGTCTGTAATGTTGTCTCCTCTAACCTTGGTCTGTTCTGTTGTCTCCTCTAACCTTGGTCTATTGTATTGTCTGCCTCTAACCTTGGTCTGTTCTGTTGTCTCACTCTAACCTTGGTCTGTTATATTGTCTCTGTACCTTGGTCTGTTCTGTTGTCTCACTCTATCCTTGGTCTGTTCTGTTGTCTCACTCTAACCTTGGTCTGTTCTATTGTCTCTAACCTTGGTCTGTTCTGTTGTCTTTAACCTTGGTCTGTTCTGTTGTCTCCCTCTAACCTTGGTCTGTTCTGTTGTCTCTTAACCTTGGTCTGTTCTGTTCTGTCTATCTCTAATCTTGGTCTGTTCTGTTGTCTGTTAACCTTGGTCTGTTCTATTGTCTCTCTAAACTTGGTCTGTTCATGTTGTCTCCTCTGACCTTGGTCTGTTCTATTGTCTCCTCTAACCTTGGTCTGTTCTGTTGTCTCTAACCTTGGTCTGTTCTGTTGTCTCTCTAACCTTGGTCTGGTCTGTTGTCTCTTACCTTTTTGTCCGTTCTACTGTCTCTAACCTTGGTCTGTTCTGTTGTCTCTAACCTTGGTCTGTTCTGTTGTCCTCTAACCTTGGTCTGTTCTATTGTCTCTAACCTTGGTCTGTTCTGTTGTCTCCCTTAACCTTGGTCTGTTCTGTTGCCTCTAACCTTGGTCTGTTCTGTTGTCTCTTACCTTGTTGTCTGTTCTGTTGTCTCTAACCTTGGTCTGTTCTATTGTCTCTAACCTTGGTCTGTTCTGTTGCTCCTCTAACCTTGGTCTGTTCTAGTTGTCTCTAACCTTGGTCTGTTCTGTTGTCTCACTCTAACCTTGGTCTGTTCTATTGTCTCTTACCTTGGTCTGTTCTGTTGTCTCACTCTAATCTTGGTCTGTTCTATTGTCTCCTCTAACCTTGGTCTGTTCTGTTGTCTCACTCTAACCTTGGTCTGTTCTATTGTCTCTCTAACCTTGGTCTGTTCTAACCTCTTTTGTCTGTTCTGTTGTCTCTAACCTTGTCTGTCTATTGTATTGTCTTCTTTTGTCTTAACCTTGGTCTGTAATGTTGTCCTCTAACCTTGGTCTGTTCTGTTGTCTCTTACCTTTCACCTTGGTCTGTAATGTTGTCTCTAACCTGTTCTGTTGTCTCTAACCTTTGTCTATTTTGTTGTCTCCCTCTTACCTTGGTCTGTTCTGTTGTCTCTAACCTTGGTCTGTTCTATTGTCTATAACCTTGGTCTGTTCTGTTGTCTCACTCTAACCTTGGTCTGTTCTGTTGTCTCTCTAACCTTGGTCTGTTCTGGTTGTCTCTCACCTTGGTCTGTTCTGTTGTCCCTCAACCTTGGTCGTTTCTGTTGTCTCTAACCTTGGTCTATTGTGTTGTCTGCCTCTAACCTTGGTCTGTTCTGTTGTCTTCTAACCTTGGTCTGTTCTGTTGTCTCTAACCTTGGTCTGTTCTATTGCTCTCTAACCTTGGTCTGTTCTGTTGTCCTCTCTAACCTTGGTCTGTTCTGTTGCCTCTAACCTTGGTCTGGTCTGTTGTCTCTAACCTTTTTGTCTGTTCTGTTGTCTCTAACCTTGGTCTGTTCTGTTGTCTCTAACCTTGGTCTGTTCTGTTGTCTCTAACCTTGGTCTGTTTTGTTGTCTCTGCTAACCTTGGTCTGTTCTATTGTCTCTCGTCTCTTCACCTTGGTCTGTTCTGTTGTCTCTAACCTTGGTCTGTTCTGTTGTCTCTTACCTTGGTCTGTTCTGTTGTCTCCCTCTAACCTTGGTCTGTTCTGTTGTCTCCCTCTAACCTTGGTCTGTTCTGTTGTCTCTAA
>NW_027016289.1:0-10144 GCF_036934945.1 Oncorhynchus masou masou
CGGGAGACACTATGGAGGTAGATAATATGTAGGCAGGCAGGGAGACACCATGAAAACAACAGGGAGACAACAGGGAGACAACAGGGAGACACCATGAAAACACCAGGGAGACAACAGGGAGACACCATGAAAACAACAGGGAGACAGCATGAAAACACCATGAAAACAACAGGGAGACACCATGAAAACACCAGGGAGACACCATGACAACACCAGGGAGATACCAGGAAAACAACAGGGAGATATCATGAAAACACCAGAGAGATACCATGAAAACACCAGGGAGACACCAGGAAAAGACACCAGGGAGGTAGATAACATGGAGACACCAGGGAGATGATAAATACGCAGGCAGGGAGACACCAGACAGGTAGATAACATGTAGGCAGGCAGGGAGTCACCAGGGAGATGATAAATACGCAGGCAGGGAGACACCAGACAGGTAGATAACATGTAGGCAGGGAGACACCAGGGAGATGATAAATACGCAGGCAGGGAGACACCAGACAGGTAGATAACATGTAGGCAGGCAGGGAGTCACCAGGGAGATGATAAATACGCAGGCAGGGAGACACCAGGGAGATGATAAATACGCAGGCAGGGAGACACCTGGGAGATGATAAATACGCAGGCAGGGAGACTGGCACACCTCTGCCCATGATTACCACAAACCCTTCCACCCACACAGACATCTCTATCTCTGTCTGTCTCTCGCTCTCACGCAAACCCCTCCACCCACACAGACATCTCTATCTCTGTCTGTCTCTCGCTCCCTCGCTCTCACGCAAACCCCTCCACCTACACACTAGAGTTACAGCTGTCAGGACACCTCCAGCACCCGATGTCACAGGAAGACCAAAAAGATCATCAATGACATCAAATCAAATCAAATCGTATTAGTCACATTCACCAGATAAAAAAAGGTGTAGACTTCAGAGTGAGATGGTTACTTACAAGAAACCAGCAATACAGTTTAAAAAATATGAACGAGAATAAGAAATAAAAGGAACAAGTAGTTAAAGTAGTTAAAGAGCAGAGTAAAATAACAATAGCGAGACTATATACAGGGGTACCGCTACAGAGTCAATGTGGAGACTATATACAGGGGGTACCGCTACAGAGTCAATGTGGAGGCTATATACAGGGGGTACCGGTACACAGTCAATGTGGAGGCCATATACAGGGGTACCGGTACAGGGTCAATGTGGAGGCTATATACAGGGGTACCGGTACAGAGTCAATGTGGAGACTGTATACAGGGGATACCGGTACAGAGTCAATGTGGAGGCCATATACAGGGGGTACCGGTACAGGGTCAATGTGGAGGCTATATACAGGGGTACCGGTACAGAGTCAATGTGGAGACTGTATACAGGGGATACCGGTACAGAGTCAATGTGGAGACTATATACAGGGGGTACCAGTACAGAGTCAATGTGGAGACTATATACAGGGGGTACCGCTACAGAGTCAACGTGGAGACTATATACAGGGGTACCGGTACACAGTCAATGTGGAGACTATATACAGGGGTACCGGTACACAGTCAATGTGGAGACTATATACAGGGGGTACCGCTACAGAGTCAACGTGGAGACTATATACAGGGGGTACCGGTACAGAGTCAATGTGGAGGCTATATACAGGGGTACCGGTACAAAGTCAATGTAGAGACTATATACAGGGGATACCGGTACAGAGTCAATGTGGAGACTATATACAGGGGTACCGCTACAGAGTCAATGTGGAGACTATATACAGGGGTACCACTACAGAGTCAATGTGGAGACTATATACAGGGGTACCACTACAGAGTCAATGTGGAGAATATATACAGGGGGTACCGCTACAGAGTCAATGTGGAGGCTATATACAGGGGGTACCGGTACAAAGTCAATGTGGAGACTATATACAGGGGATACCGGTACAGAGTCAATGTGGAGACTATATACAGGGGGTACCGCTACAGAGTCAATGTGGAGACTATATACAGGGGTACCACTACAGAGTCAATGTGGAGACTATATACAGGGGTACCGCTACAGAGTCAATGTGGAGACTATATACAGGGGGTACCACTACAGAGTCAATGTGGAGGCTATATACAGGGGGTACCGGTATAGAGTCAATGTGGAGGCTATATACAGGGGGTACCGATACAGAGTCAATGTGGAGGCTATATACAGGGGGTACCGGTACAGAGTTAATGTGGAGGCTATATACAGGGGGTACCGCTACAGAGTCAATGTGCGGGGGCACCGGTTAGACGAGGTAATTGAGGTAATATGTACATGAAGGTAGAGTTATTAAAGTGACTTTGCATAGAGCAGAGAGTAGCAGCGGCATAAAAGAGGGGGGACAATTTAAATAGTCTGGTTAGCCATTTGATTAGATGTGCAGGAGTCTTATGGCTTGGGGGTAGAAGCTGCTTAATAGCTTATTCGACCTAGACTTGGCTCTCTGGTACCACTTGCTGTGCGATAGCAGTGAGAACAGTCAATTTTTAGGGCCTTCCTCTGACACCACCTGGTATATAGGTCCTGGATGGCAGGAAGCTTAGCCCCTGTAATGTACTGGGCCGTACGCACTACACTCTGTAGCCAGTCAGGATGCTCTCGATGGTGCAGCTGTAGAACCTTTTGAGGATCTGAGGACCTATGGCAAATATTTTTAGTCTCCTGAGGGGGAATAGGCTTTGTTGTGCCCTCTTCACGACTGTCTTGGCATGCTTGGACCATGTTAGTTTGTTGGCTCAACCTGCTCCACTACAGCCCCGTCAATGAGAATGGGGGCGTGCTTGGTCCTCCTTTCCTGTAGTCCACAATAATCTCCTTTGTCTTGATCACGTTGAAGGAGAGGTTGTTGTCCTGGCACCACACGGCCGGGTCTCTGACCTCCTCCCTATAGGCTGTCTCGTCGTTGTCGGTGATCAGGCCTATCACTGTTGTGTCATCGGCAAACGTAATGATGGTGTTGGAGTCGTGCCTGGCCGTGCAGTCATGAGTGAACAGGGAGTACAGGAGGGGACTGAGCACTCACTCCTGAGGGGTCCCTGTGTTGAGGATCAGTGTGGCAGATGTGTTGTTACCTACCCTTACCACCTGGGGGCGGCCAGCCAGGAAGTCCAGGATACAGTTGCAAAGGGAGGTGTTCAGTCCCAGGGTCCTTAGCTTAATGATTAACTTTGAGGGCACCATGGGGTCAACAACCCGAGCCACGGCCTGTTCACCCCACTATCATCCAGAAGGCGAGGTCAGTACAGGTGCATCAAAGCTGGGACAGACAGACTGAAAACAGCTTCTATCTCAAGGCCACCAGACTGTGAAACAGCCATCACTAGCCGGCTACCACCCGGCTACTCAACCCTGCACCTTAGAGGCTGCTGCCCTATATACTGTACATAGTCATGGAATCACTGGCCACTTTAATAACGGAACAGTAGTCACTTTAATAGTGTTTACATACTGTTTTACTCATCTCATATGTACAGTGCCTTGCGAAAGTATTCGGCCCCCTTGAACTTTGCTACCTTTTGCCACATTTCAGGCTTCAAACATAAAGATATAAAACTGTATTTTTTTATGAAGAATCAACAACAAGTGGGACACAATCATGAAGTGGAAAGACATTTATTGGATATTTCAAACTTTTTTAACAAATCAAAAACTGAAAAATTGGGCGTGCAAAATTATTCGAGTCTAATACCCTCTCTCCATGTTCTGTATATCTCTCACCTCTTCTTCTCTCTTCACAGCATCTCAATATAGCCTCTTACCTCTTCTTCTCTCCTCACAGCATCTCAATATAGCCTCTCACCTCTTCTTCTCCCTTCACATCATCTCAATACAGCCTCTCACCTCTTCTTCTCTCTTCACAGCATCTCAATATAACCTCTCACCTCTTCGTCTCTCTTCACAGGATCTCAATATAGCCTCTCACCTCTTCTTCTCTCTTCACAGCATCTCAATATAGCCTCTCTCGCCTCTTCTTTTTATTTATCTAGCCCACACCACCAACAATCTTTCTTTCTCTCTCTCTTCAAAAGTATCACAGGAGTCACACTATCTGTCCCCTCTCTCTCCCACCTCTCTCTCTCTCCCCACCTCTCTCTCTCCCCACCTCTCTCTTTCCCCACCCCCTCTCTCTCCCCACCTCTCTCTTTCCCCACCTCTCTCTTTCCCCACCTCTCTCTTTCCCCACCTCTCTCTCTCCCCACCTCTCTCTTTCCCCAACTCTCTCTTTCCCCACCTCTCTCTTTCCCCACCTCTCTCTTTCCCCACCTCTCTCTCTCCCCACCCCCTCTCTCTTTCCCCACCTCTCTCTCTCCCCACCTCTCTCTTTCCCCACCTCTCTCTCTCCCCACCTCTCTCTCTCCCCACCTCTCTCTTTCCCCACCTCTATCTCTCCCCGCCCCTCTCTCTCCCCGCCCCTGTCTCTCCCCACCCTCTCTCTCTCCCCACCCCACTCTCTCCCCGCCCCACTCTCTCCCCGCCCCTCTCTCTCCCCTCCCCTGTCTCTCCCGCCCCTGTCTCTCCCCGCCCCTGTCTCTCCCCACCCCCTCTCTCTCCCCACCCTCTCTCTCCCCGCCTCTCTCTCTCCCCGCCCCTGTCTCTCCCCACCCTCTCTCTCTCCCCACCCCACTCTCTCCCCGCCCCTCTCTCTCCCCACCCTCTCTCTCCCCACCCCTCTCTCTCCCCACCCTCTCTCTCCCCACCCCTGTCTCTCCCCGCCCCTCTGTCTTCCTGCCCCTGTCCCTCCCCCACCCCTCTCTCTCCCCACCCCTCACTCCCCACCCCCTCTCTCTCCCCACCCCTCTCCCTCCCCCACCCTCTCTCTCCCCGCCCCTCTCTCTCCCCACCCCCTCTCTCTCCCCACCCCTCTCTCTCTCTTCCCCCTGTTTTTATTTATATTTCTCTTTCTCACAAGAGCCCCTGAGTGTGTGTGTGTGTGTGTGTTGTGGAGAGAGCTCATTAGAGAGCACAGCAGGTGATTATACCACTACAGATGTACCACTGAGTCACAGGCCACAGACACACACATACCTTATGATCAACTCAACCCCCCCTGGAGATGATTCATCAGAGACCCCCCTCCTACCACCTAATCTTAGAATGGACCTGGTACATCCAGTAATATGACTGGAATGAACCATGTTGACACAGATGGGGGGGTTAAAATAATGACATAGAGACCTTTATGACATGTGTTGTCTGAAGATGGATTCTGTGTAGCCCTTTCCTGCAGTCAAATGACCTAGAAGCCTTATAGGGGGAAGGAAATGACCTAGAAGCCTTATAGGGGGAAGGAAATGACCTAGAAGCCTTATAGGGGGAAGGAAATGACCTAGAGGCCTTATAGGGGGAAGGAAATGACCTAGAGGCCTTATAGGGGGAATGTTAAAGAATATGTCATATTTTAGTCTTCTGTGATGTATATCAAATGTAATACATTTAAACTCTATATCTGACATGGTACAGGTGTCTTCTTTCAAATAAAATCCATTACCATGTGTGTGAGGTGTATACTTTGGTTTCAAAGTAGGTTTGTTTAAGACTACCACTCTGTGTGACCCAAATTTAGCCCACAGCAGGAAAGGGTTGACAGTGGTTGCATCTGAAATAGCACCCCAACATGTATTCCACTAATTTTGACCACAAACTTTATGTGGGGAAAATAAAATACAGTGACTCAACATTAGTGGCCATTTTGGATGATGGACCCCCTGAAGCCAGTTGTAATGGTGAAAGAACATATACTTCCCAAAAACATCTAACCAATGACTGAAGCTGTAACTCGGTTCTTCTAACTCCTCCTCTGACGAAGAGGTGGAACAAGGATCGGACCAAAATGCAGCGTGGTTCGTTAGATACATCTTCAATGATGAAGAAAAACCACGAACAATACAAAACAACAAACGTCGAAAACCGACACAGCCCTGACTCGTGCAACAAACACAGAGACAGGAACAATCACCCACAAACACACAGTGAAACCCAGGCTAACTAAATATGGTTCCCAATCAGAGACAATGACTAACACCTGCCTCTGATTGAGAACCATATCAGGCCAGACATAGAAATAGACAAACAAGACATCCAACATAGAATGCCCACTCAGATCACACCCTGACCAACCAAAACATAGAAACATACAAATAAACTATGGTCAGGGTGTGACAGAAGCTCTATTGTCTCTTTATTTCTTTCTCTCTTGTCTCTCGCAACGAAAAGATGGGTTACTGTTTAACATCAGTGTCATATTTCTCACTTTTGTGATGCTGACGATGCGGCCATTTTGGATGATGAAAACACTTAACTCTGTTTTAATGACGGAAGGACATGACTGCCTTTAAAACATCTATCAGTTTCAGGAGAGCTCCTTTTTCTATTCATAAAAAGTAGCTTCATTTAGACCAAGGCAATCAAATGGTATTAGTCACATGCGCCGAATACAACAGGTGTACTAGACCTTACTGTGAAATGCTTACTTTACAAGCCCTTAACCAACAATGCCGTTGAAGAAATAGAGTTAAGAAAATATTTACTAATTAAACAAAAGGTAAATAAATTGAATCAATCAAAAAGAAACACAAGAAATGTAAATAACAATAACGAGGCTAAATTCAGGTGGGTGCTGGTACCGTGTCAATATGCGGGGGTGCAGGTTAATCAAGGTCATTTGTAAAGTGACTATGCATAGCTCAAATCAAATCAAATGTTATTAGTCACAAACACATGGTTAGCAGATGTTATTGGTCACATACACATGGTTAGCAGATGTTATTGGTCACATGGTTAGCAGATGTTATTGGTCACATACACATGGTTAGCAGATGTTATTGGTCACATACACATGGTTTTCAGATGTTATTGGTCACATACACATGGTTAGCATATGTTATTGGTCACATACACATGGTTAGCAGATGTTATTGGTCACATACACATGGTTTTCAGATGTTATTGGTCACATACACATGGTTATCAGATGTTATTGGTCATATACACATGGTTTTCAGATGTTATTGGTCACATACACATGGTTATCAGATGTTACTGGTCACATACACATGGTTATCAGATGTTATTGGTCATATACACATGGTTTTCAGATGTTATTGGTCACATACACTATACGTTATTGCAAGTGTAGTGAAATGCTTGTGTTTCTAGTTCTGACAGTGCAGCAATATTTAACATGTACTCTAACAATTCCACAACAACTATCGTATACACATACATCTAAGTAAAGGAATGGAATAAGAATATATACACATAAATATGTGGATGAGCAATGACAGAGCGGCATAGGCAAGATGCAATAGATGGTATAAAATACATTTGCATTACATTTACATTTAAGTCATTTAGCAGACGCTCTTATCCAGAGCGACTTACAAATTGGTGAATTCACCTTCTGACATCAGTGGAACAGCCACTTTACAATAGTGCATCTAAATCATTTAAGGGGGGGGGTGAGAAGGATTGCTTTATCCTATCCTAGGTATTCCTTGAAGAGGTGGGGTTTCAGGTGTCTCCGGAAGGTGGTGATTGACTCCGCTGTCCTGGCGTCGTGAGGGAGTTTGTTCCACCATTGGGGGGCCAGAGCAGCGAACAGTTTTGACTGGGCTGAGCGGGAACTGTACTTCCTCAGTGGTAGGGAGGCGAGCAGGCCAGAGGTGGATGAACGCAGTGCCCTTGTTTGGGTGTAGGGCCTGATCAGAGCCTGGAGGTACTGCGGTGCCGTTCCCCTCACAGCTCCGTAGGCAAGCACCATGGTCTTGTAGCGGATGCGAGCTTCAACTGGAAGCCAGTGGAGAGAGCGGAGGAGCGGGGTGACGTGAGAGAACTACCGTATATACAGTACATATGAGATGAGTAATGCAAAATATGTAAACATTATTAAAGTGCCATTATTAAAGTGACTAGTGTTCCATTTATTAAAGCGGCCAATGATAGATAATACACAGCGAGTGGGCACAGGGACTAAGGTGGTCTGTTTGAAACGTAGATATTACAGACTCGATAAAGGAAAGGTTGAAAATGTCAATGAAGACTCTTGCCAGTTGGTCCGCACATGCTTTGAGTACACGTCCTGGTAATCTGTCTGGCACCACATGCTTTGAGTACACGTCCTGGTAATCTGTCTGGCACCACATGCTTTGAGTACACTTCCTGGTAATCTGTCTGGCACCACATGCTTTGAGTAGACGTCCTGGTAATCTGTCTGGCACCACATGCTTTGAGTACGCGTCTTGGTATTCTCTCTGGCACCACATGCTTTGAGTACACGTCCTGGTAATCTGTCTGGCACCACATGCTTTGAGTACACGTCCCGATAATCTGTCTGGCACCACGGCTTTGAGTACACATCCTGGTAATCTGTCTGGCACCACGGCTTTGAGTACACGTCCTGGTAATCTGTCTGTCACCACGGCTTTGAGTACACGTCCTGGTAATCTGTCTGGCACCACATGCTTTGAGTACACGTCCTGGTAATCTGTCTGGCACCACGGCTATGAGTACACGTCCTGGTAATCTGTCTGGCACCAGATGCTTTGAGTACATGTCCTGGTAATCTGTCTGGCACCACGGCTTTGAGTACACGTCCTGGTAATCTGTCTGGCACCACATGCTTTGAGTACACGTCCTGGTAATCTGTCTGGCACCACATGCTTTGAGTACACGTCCTGGTAATCTGTCTGGCACCACGGCTTTGTGAATGTTGACCTGTTTCAAGTTCTTGCTTAGAACGACTACGCAGAGCATGATAACACAGTCGTCTGGAACACATATCTCTGTTTCCCTTTGTAGTCCGTAATAGATTCCAAGCCCTGCCACATCCGACAAGCGTCAGAGCCGGTGAAGTAGGATTCAATCTTAGTCCTGTATTGACCCTTTGCCTGTTCGTCTGAGGGCATTGTGGGATTTCTAATAGGCATCCGGATTCGTGTCCCGCTCCTTGAAAGCAGCAGCTCTACTCTTTAGTTCTGTGAGGATGTTGCCTGTAATCCATGGCTTCTGGTTGGGAAACATACGTACAGTCACTGTGGGGCCGACGTCATCGATGCACTTGTTGATGAAGTTGGTGACTGAGGTGTTATAATCCTCAATGCCATTGGATGAATCCTGGAACATATTCCTGTCTGTGCTGCAAAACAGTCCTGTTGCGTAGCATCTGAGTCATCTGACCTCCTCCGTATTGAGTGAGTCACTGGTGCTTCCTGCTTTAGATTTAGCTTGTAAGCAGGAATCAGGAGGATAGAATTATGGTCAGATTTGCCAAATGGAGGGTGAGGGAGAGCTTGGTATGTGTCTCTGTGTGTGGAGTACCAATGTTGTTGTTTTTTGATTATACAGTTGAAGTCGGAAGTTTACATACACTTAGGTTGTAGTCATTAAAACTCATTTTTCTACCACTCCACAGATTTCTTGTTAACAAACTATAATTTGGCAAGTCGGTTAGGACATCTACTTTGTGCATGACACAAGTCATTTTTACAACAACTGTTTCCAGACAGATTATTTAATTTATAATTCACTGTATCACAATTCCAGTGGGTCAGAAGTTCACATACTCTAAGTTGACCGTGTCTTTAAATATCTTGGAAAATTTCAGAAAATGATGTCATGGCTTTAGAAGCTTCTGATGGTCTAGTTGACATCATTTGAGTCAGTTGGAGGTGTACCTGTGGATCTATTTCAAGGCCAACCTTCAAACTCAGTGCCTCTTTGCTTGACATCATGGGAAAATCAAAAGAAACCAGCCAAGACCTCAGAAAAAAATGTAGACCTCCACAAGTCTGGTTCATCCTTGGGAGCAATTTCCAAACGCCTGAAGGTACCACGTTCATCTGTACAAACAATAGTACACAAGTGTAAACACTATGGGACCATGCAGCAGTCATACCGCTCAGGAAGGAGACGCGTTCTGTCTCCTAGAGATGAACGTACTTTGGTGCGAAAAGTGCAAATCAATCCCAGAACAACAGCAAAGGACCTTGTGAAGATGCTAGACGAAATAGGTCCAAAAGTATCTATATCCACAGCAAAACGAGTCTTATATCGACATAACCTGAAAGGCCGCTCAGCAAGGAAGAAGCAACTGCTCCAAAACCGCCATAAAAAATCCAGACTACAGTTTG
>NW_027016290.1:0-10142 GCF_036934945.1 Oncorhynchus masou masou
TTGAGAGGGGGCCATTATAATGTGTTTATTATGGTGAGAGGGGGCCAGTATAATGTGTTTATGATGGTGTGAGGGGCCAGTATAATGTGTTTATTATGGTGAGAGGGGGCCAGTATAATGTGTTTATTGGTGAGAGGGGGCCAGTATAATGTGTTTATGATGGTGAGAGTGGGGCCAGTATAATGTGTTTATTATGGTGAGAGGGGGGCCATTATAATGTGTTTAATGATGGTGAGAGGGGGCCATTATAATGTGTTTAATTGGGTTTATTATGGTGAGAGGGGGCCAGTATAATGTGTTTATTATGGTGAGAGGGGGCCAGTATAATGTGTTTATTATGGTGAGAGGGGGCCAGTATAATGTTTATGATGGTGAGAGGGGGCCAGTATAATGTGTTTATTATGGTGAGAGAGGGGGCCATTATAATGTGTTTATGATGTGTTTATGAGAGGGGGCCAGTATAATGTGTTTATTATGGTGAGAGGGGGCCAGTATAATGTTTATGATGGTGAGAGGGGGCCAGTATAATGTGTTTATTATGGTGAGAGGGGGCCAGTATAATGTGTTTATGATGGTGAGTGGGGGGCCAGTATAATGTGTTTATGATGGTGAGAGGGGGCCAGTATATAATGTGTTTATTATGGTGAGAGGGGCCAGTATAATGTGTTTATTATGGTGAGAGGGGTCAGTATACATTGTAATGTGTTTATGATGGTGAGAGGGGCCAGTATAATGTGTTTATGATGGTGAGAGGGGGCCAGTATAATGTGTTTATGATGGTATTGATGGTGGTAAGAGGGGGCCAGTATAATGTGTTTATTATGATGGTTTATGAGACAGGGGGCCAGTATAATGTGTTTATGATGAGGGGGCCAGTAAAATGTGTTTATTATGGTGAGGGGGGCCAGTATAATGTGTTTGTTATGTTTAGAGGATGCATGGTTACGTGTTTATTATGTGGCCAGTATAATTGTTTATGATTTAGAGGGGGCCATTATAATGTGTTTATTATGGTGAGAGGGGGCCAGTATAATGTGTTTATGATGTTTATGAGAGGGGGACAGTTTATAATGTGTTTATGATGGTGAGAGGGGGCAGTATAATGTGTTTATGATGGTGAGAGGGGGCCAGTATAATGTGTTTATTATGGTGAGAGGGGGCCAGTATAATGTGTTTATGATGGTGAGAGGGGGCCAGTATAGTGTGTATATTATGGTGAGAGGGGGCCATTATGATGTGTTTATGATGGTGAGAGGGGGCCAGTATAATGTGTTTATGATGGTGAGAGGGGGCCATTATAATGTGTTTATGATGGTGAGAGGGGGCAATTATAATGTGTTTATGATGGTGAGAGGGGCCAGTATAATGTGTTTATTATGGTGAGAGGGGGACATTGTAATGTGTTTATGATGGTGAGTGGGGGCCATTATAATGTGTTTATTATGGTGAGAGGGGGCCAGTATAATGTGTTTATGATGGTGAGAGGGGCCAGTATAATGTGTTTATTATGGTGAGAGGGGGACATTGTAATGTGTTTATGATGGTGAGTGGGGGCCATTATAATGTGTTTATGATGGTGAGAGGGGGCCATTATATTGTGTTTATTATGGTGAGAGGAGGCCAGTATAATGTGTTTGTTATGTTTAGAGGGGGCCATTATAATGTGTTTATTATGGTGAGAGGGGGCCATTATAATGTGTTTGTTATGGTGAGAGGGGGCCATTATATTGTGTTTGTTATGTTTAGATGGGTCCCCTCCTTCAACCTCTGCCAATGGCTGCTGTGCTATCTCATTCGGTGAAACCACTCTCACTGTGTGTGAACTGAGCCCTTGTCACGTTCTGACCTTAGTTCCTTTGTTTTGTCTTTTGTGTTAGTATGGTCAGGGCGTGAGTTGGGTGGGTTGTCTATGTTAATTTGTCTATGATTTTCTATTTCTGTGTTTGGCCTTGTATGGTTCTCAATCAGAGGCAGCTGTCAATCGTTGTCTCTGATCGAGAATCATACTTCGGTAGCCTTTTTCCACGTGTTTCGTGGGTGGTTATTTTCTGTTTAGTGTTGTACCTTACAGGACTGTTGGTTGTTTATTGTTTTGTTTTCAGTGTTCATTAAAATATTTAAAATATGAAGACTTAACACGCTGCACCTTGGTCCTCCTCTCCTTCCCCAGACGACAAGCGTTACAGCCCTCCTGAAACCCTGCTGTGATGACTGAGACAGCTTTTCATGACTGGGTATGAAACCCTGGCTGTCTGTTTGATTACAGAGTTTGCCCACTAAGCTAAAGCCATTTAGCTGGATATGACCACTGCTGAATTGCTAAATAGCTCTTTTCATACTTTGCAACTGACATAGGTGTCACAGTGACCCTAACGCGCTCATACAGGGTTTGATCTCTGTGTAATCGTTTGGCAGTGTCCCTGAGAGTGTGGAGAAGTCAGTCGGGCCCCAGAGAGGGTATTAGTCCTAAGTAGGTAGGAAGTCTGACGTCACACCTCCCCAGAGCTGCTGAGAGGGAGGGACTGAACACAATGCATGGCCGTGGTTACATATCAACATTCTATATTACCTACGTTTTCTCCAACCTCAGTCGTTGGGTCTATTCATAGATTACATTTTTTTTTACATTTGAGTCATTTAGCTGAAGCTCTTATCCAGAGTGACTTACAGTAGTGAGTGCATACGTTTTCACGCTGGTCCCTCGTCTGAATGTCTGTGCATGACCAAGCACTTGTTAGTACTGAGGGATACCTCCTAAAGCATATTTCAGAGTCCATAGATTCATAGGCCCAATAGTTCGGCGTCCCGTTGTGACATAGCTAAGAGGCTCTGAGACCACAGTCTGCATGGGGACGCACAGCCCAAACGCACACCCCACAATTCCCAACCCAACGCAGCTCCTGTACTCGCCCTCTATTCATTTAAATGTTTTGATAGTTGGAGAAATGACTTGAGCTACGTTCTGAGAATTCCAAAAGGTTTGACAGTCATCGGTCTGATACACCACAACACTGATGTTGCCATGGCAACATGTTTGGGGACTCTGATAGACGCTTGATTCAGCAGCATCAGACATCTGATACACCGGCTGAGTACTTCTGCCTGGTGGCTGGATCTAATTTGTCACATTGTTGGATTCATTTTGGCTTTGTTTCCAGGAATGGGTTGGAACCAAATTGTTATTCTGGTCCGCATCAGCCTAATGGAAATTATATCATAAAATGTATTTTCTCTGACTCATGAAATTAATACAGCTTGGCAATTTAAACCACATCCATAACCTTTAAAGAACAACATGATGCTGGGTAATGCCACTGTGAAGGCCATTGTACCTTGCTTTGTCAATCATTTCCTGTTTAACTTTTAGTTCCAGATGACAAATAGGACACTGTTGAGATCTCGACAGAGACTACAGATGTATGGTTGTAATTTTAGCCAGTTTGCTACAGCAGGAAAATAATCCTGCAGCAACAGGAAATGTATATTATTATGTGCATTATAATTCATGGACATTATTGTGTACATGAAGCCTGCTGGCCTGAATATTGCAATACATGATGCAACCAAAGTGAGAGCAGCAGTTTTCTACAGATTCTCCTCTCATACCAACAGGCACAAACCGTGGAAAATATGACTCTATACAAGTCCTTCTGTAAAACCTATGCCAAGCTCTCGGAGTGTGTGTTTTTTTAACGATGTAGGGGAAGTCTCTCATTCGGAGGACTGGGGGTTGTTTTTCCAGGTAGGGTCTCCTGTAAACTCATGTGCATATGGAAACGGTGTTAAATCGGAGATCCGCAGACATTGACACACTGTCAATTTCTATATTTTTCTCACCACAATTCACTTTGCTTCTCCTCTATGCAGCAGTGCTCATGATTTTCCATTAAGTCGGAAGTTTAAGTTAAGTTTTTTAAAACATATTGTAAATACGGATTTAGAAATCAAGTTCTGCGGTACTGAGCCTCTTCAAGGGCATTGTAACTCTAATCCATCCCCATCCATCTACTCTTAGCTAATCTTGGCAGTGTTGCTGTGTGTCTGCTTTGCCCTCCAGTCCATGTCAAAATGATGACACTGAGATTAAACCCTGCGTGTGTCTGTGTGTGTGTACGTGCGTGTGCGTGCGGGTTCATCTGTGCGTGTGTGTGTGTATGTAAGCGTGCGCGGGTGTGTGTGTGCGGGTGCATCTGTGTGTGTGTCCGGGTATATGTGTGTGTGTGTGTGTGTGTGTGTGTGTGTGTGTGTGTGTGTGTGTGTGTGTGTGTGTGTGCAGGTGAGGGCATGTGTGCAGGTGCGTCTGTGTGTGCATGCAGCTCAGTGTAGGCAGGCTGAAGTCTAATCCTCCATCAGCTCTGTGACAGATAATCACTATCTATTGCTGTCTGCTAACAAAGCTGGTTGGAACAACTAGAGAATAAATGTGTGGCAGATGTGTGTGTGCAAAAAGCTATGTGCAAACAACAGCAGAGATTGTGTGTGTGTGTGTGTGTGTGTGTGTGTGTGTGTGTGTGTGTGTGTGTGTGTGTGTGTGTGTGTGTGTGTGTGCTCTGTGTTTGCTCTGTGCCCCTTCCACATAGTGGCATGCTGTTTTCTCAAGACGAAGCATGGGGGCTACATTAGAGTATATTTTTGCCATCATCATATTATAAGATTATGCATCATGTGAATGGCCGTGTTGACAGATATATCTACTGTAAATCACGTCCAGATATGCTACTTATTTTAGTTTTTTAACACGCACAGAAAAAAAACACATCCATGTTCTCCTTTTGGTGAATGAACTACACGGAGGGAAAAGTACACTGTGCATTCAGCACCACAGACAGAAGTCTTGTTAACACAAAAACACAAGAAATAGAGAGAGCTCAACATTACATTTAAACTGCTCAATCAGTGTGAGGAGTGAAGTCTCTGATGGACATTGACTAGAGCAGTGAAGTCTCTGATGGACATTGACTAGAGCAGTGAAGTCAGGTAGAGTCTCTGATGGGCATTGACTAGAGCAGTGAAGTCTCTGATGGACATTGACTAGAGCAGTGAAGTCTCTGATGGGCATTGACTAGAGCAGTGAAGTCTCTGATGGGCATTGACTAGAGCAGTGATGTCTCTGATGGGCATTGACTAGAGCAGTGAAGTCTCTGATGGTCATTGACTAGAGCAGTGAAGTCTCTGATGGTCATTGACGAGAGCAGTGAAGTCTCTGATGGGCATTGACTAGAGCAGTGAAGTCTCTGATGGACATTGACTAGAGCAGTGAAGTCTCTGATGCACATTGACTAGAGCAGTGAAGTCTCTGATGGACATTGACTAGAGCAGTGATGTCTCTGATGGGCATTGACTAGAGCAGTGAAGTCTCTGATGGGCATTGACTAGAGCAGTGAAGTCTCTGATGGGCATTGACGAGAGCAGTGAAGTCTCTGATGGACATTGACTGGAGCAGTGAAGTCAGGTATTGTTTCTGACGTCGCTATGCTCAGGATTGCTGAGAGGTGAGAGTCAGTAAGAGATGATCTGTGCCTTGACTTGTTATATTCCATCAGTGAAAATGTCTGTTCACATACATAGGTTGACCCAAACAGTACGAATATCTTCTGAGCATGACTCCTAATCTTTGGATTTCCCACATGTATTGGTCAAGCTCCCCCCCCCCTCAAGCCAGTGAAAGTGCAGGGCGAAATAGAGATAATATTAATCACTAACATCTGATGATCTTCATCAGATGGCACTCATAGGACTTCATGTTACACAGTAGGGTAGCCTAGTGGTTAGAGTGTTGGACTAGTAACCAAAAGGTTGCAAGTTCAAATCCCCGAGCTGACAAGGTACAAATCTGCCGTTCTGCCCCTGAACAGACAGTTAACCCACTGTTCCTAGGCCGTCATTGAAAATAAGAATTTCTTCTTAACTGACTTGCCTAGTAAAAAAAAAATAATGTATGTTTTGTTTGATAAAGTTCATATTTATATTCAAAAATCTCGGTTTACATTGGCGCGTTATTTTCAGTAATATTTTGCTTCCAAAACATCCGGTGATTTTGCAGAGAGCCACATCAATTTACAGAAATACTCATAATAAACATTGATAAAATATACAAGTGTTTTGTGTGGAATTATAGACATACTCTCCTTATTGCAACCGCTGTGTCAGATTTCCTAAAAAACTTTATGGAAAAAGCACACCATGCAATAATCTGAGTACGGGTGCTCAGACACAAAAACAAGCCATACAGATACATGTCATGTTATGGAGTCAACTTAGTCAGAAATAGCATTATAAATATTCACTTACCTTTGAAGATCTTCATCAGAATGCACTCCCAGGAATCCCAGTTCCACAATAAATGTTTGTTTTTTTCGATAAAGTCCATAATTTATGTCCAAATACCTCCTTTTGTTAGCGAGTTTAGTTCACAAATTCACGACGCGCAGGCCAGACGAAAAGCCCAAAAGTTCCGTTACAGTTCATAGAAACATGTCAAATGATGTATAGAATCAAATTTTCAGATGGTTTTAACATAAATCTTCAATAATGTTCCAACCGGAGAATTCCTTTGTCTTTAGAAATGCAATGGAACGCAGCTACCTCTCATGGGTGCATGCCTGACTGAGCGCATGGCCTTCTGCCAGACCTCTGGTTGAAACAGCTCTCTTTCTCTCCTCCTTCACAGTAGAAGCCTCAAACAAGGTTATAAAGACTGTTGACATCTAGTGGAAGCCTTAGGAAGTGAAATCGGACCAAATTTACACTGTATATTGGATAGGCAAAGAGTTGAAAAACTACAAACCTCAGATTTCCAACTTCCTGGTTGATTTTTGTCTCAGGTTTTTGCCTGCCATATGAGTTCTGTTATACTCACAGACATCATTCAAACAGTTTTAGAAACTCCAGGGTGTTTTCTATCCACATATACTAATAATATGCATATCTTAGCTTCTGGGCCTGAGTAGCAGGCAGTTTACTCTGGGCACCTTATTCATCCAAGCTACTAAATACTGCCCCCCTGTCACGCCCTGGTCGAAATATATTATGTTTATTCTTCATTTATTCGGTCAGGCCAGGGTGTGACATGGGTTATTGTGTGGTGTTTTGTCTTGGGGTTTTGTGGGATGTCTAGCGTTAGTCTATGGCTGCCTGAGGCGGTTCTCAATCAGAGTCAGGTGATTATCGTTGTCTCTGATTGGGAACCATATTTAGGCTGCCATATTCTTTGTGTGTTTCGTGGGTGATTGTCCTTAGCGTCCTTGTTCCTGTCTCTGTGTTAGTTTACACTAGTATAGGCTGTTTCGGTTTTCGTTACGTTCTTTTGTTTTTGTAGTATTTGTATTGATTCGTGTTTACGTTTGTTCATTAAACATGGATCGCAATCTACACGCTGCATTTTGGTCCGACTCTCTTTCACAGGATGAAAACCGTTACAGAATCACCCACCACAAACGGACCAAGCAGCGTGTCAACAGGCAGGAGCCACGGGAGAAACAGCAAAGGCAGCAGCAGGAGCAGCGTAAAAAGGACTTTTGGACTTGGGGGGAAATCCTCGAAGGGAGAGGACCCTGGGCTAAACCAGGGGAGTGTAGCCGCCCCAAGGAGCAACAAAAGGAGGTATCGACATGGGAGGACGAATTGTTTGGAGAAGGACCCTGGGATCAGCCTGGAGAATATCGCCGCCCCAAAGAAGAACTGGAGGCGGAGAGAGCTGAGAGGCTTTGGTATGAGGAGAAGCAACAGCAGCAGCAGGAGCAACAATATTGGGACTACACTACTTGGGAGGAAATAGACAGGTGGGCGGTCGACCCAGGGAGAGTGCCGGAGCCCGCCTGGGATTCACTGGAGCAGTGCGAAGAAGGGTATAGGAGAATGGAGATGGCGAAGCAAGCACGGCGGCGCGGAAGGAAGCCCGAGAGTCAGCCCCAAAAATTTCTTGGGGGGGGCTCACAGGGAGTATGGCTACGCCAGGTAGGAGACCTGCGCAAACTTCCTGTGCTTACCGGGGGGCTAAAGAGACCGGGCAGGCACAGTGTTATGCTGTGGAGCGCACGGTGTCTCCAGTGCGGGTGCATAGCCCAGTGCAGTGTATACCAGCTCCTCGTATTGGCCGGGCTAGATTGGGCATCGAGCCAGGTAAAGTTGGGCAGGCTCGGTGCTCAAGAGCTCCAGTGCGCCTGCACAGTCCAGTCTATCCTGTGCCACCTCCACACACCAGCCCTCCGGTGGCAGCTCCCCGCACCAGGCTTCCTGTGCTTGTCCTCGGCCCAGTACCACCAGTGCCAGCACCACGCATCAGACCTACTGTGCGCCTCGCCTGTTTAGCGCAGCCAGAGCCTTCCTCCTCTCCTGCGCTGCAGGAGCCTCCCGCCTGTTCAGCGCTATTGGAGCCTTTCTCCTCTCCAGCGCTGACGGAGTCTCCCACCTGTTTAGCGCAGCCAGAGCCTTCCTCCTCTCCTGCGCTGCCGGAGCCTCCCGCCTGTTCAGCGCTGTCGGAGCCTTTCTCCTCTCCTGCGCTGCTGGAGTCTCCCGCCTGTTTAGCGCAGCCAGAGCCTTCCTCCTCTCCTGCGCTGCTGGAGTCTCCCGCATGTTTAGCGCAGCCGGAGCTGCTAGTCTGCAAGGAGCTGTCAGTCTGCAAGGAGCTGTCAGTCTGCATGGAGCTGCCAGTCTGCATGGAGCAGCCAGAGCTGTCAGTCTGCAAGAAGCCGCCAGAGCTGTCAGTCTACATGGAGCAGCCAGAGCCGCCAGTCAGCATGGAGCAGCCAGATCTGCCAGTCAGCCAGACTCTTCCAGATCTGCCAGTCAGCCAGACTCTTCCAGATCCGCCAGTCAGCCAGACTCTTCCAGATCCGCCAGTCAGCCAGACTCTTCCAGATCCGCCAGTCAGCCAGACTCTTCCAGATCTCAGTGCTCTCAGTGCTGGGCTATTATTATTATTATTATTATATTATAGATCCGCCAGTCAGCCAGACTCTTCCAGATCTGCCAGTCAGCCAGACTCATCCAGATCTGCCAGTCAGCCAGACTCGTCCAGATCCGCCAGTCAGTCAGACTCTTCCAGATCCGACCAGTCAGTCAGACTCTTCCAGATCCGCCAGTCAGCCAGACTCTTCCAGATCCGCCAGTCAGCCAGACTCTTCCAGATCTGCCAGTCAGCCAGACTCTTCCAGATCTGCCAGTCAACCAGACTCTTCCAGATCTGCCAGTCAACCAGACTCTTCCAGACCCGCCAGTCAACCAGACTCTTCCAGATCCGCCAGCCAGCCAGGATCTGCCGGAGCCAACTACCTGCCTGAGCTTCCGCTCAGTGCTGAGCTTCCTCTCAGTGCTGGGCTTCCTCTCAGTGCTGGGCTTCCTCTCAGTGCTGGGCTTCCTCTCAGTGCTGAGCTGCCCCTCTGTCCCGAGCTGCCTCTCTTTCCCGAGCTGCCCCTCTGTCCCGAGCTGCCCCTCTTTCCCGAGCTGCCCCTCAGTCCCGAGCTGACTCTCAGTCCAGTGGGGTTCTGGGTGAGGACTACTAGGCCATGGTCGGCACGAAGGTGGACTATCCTAGGACGTGAGGAGGGGGACTAAGACATTTATAGAGTGGGTTCCACGTCCCGCCGGAGCCGGAGCCGCCACCATGGACAGACGCCCACCCGGACCCTCCCTATTGTTTTGATGTGCGTCCGGGAGTCCGCACCTTTGGGGGGGGGGGGTTCTGTCACGCCCTGGTCGAAATATATTATGTTTATTCTTCATTTTTTCAGTCAGGCCAGGGTGTGACATGGGTTATTGTGGTGTGTTTTGTCTTGGGGTTTTGTGGGATGTCTATCGTTAGTCTATGGCTGCCTGAGGCGGTTCTCAATCAGAGTCAGGTGATTATCGTTGTCTCTGATTGGGAACCATATATAGGCAGCCATATTCTTTGTGTATTTCGTGGGTGATTGTCCTTAGTGTCCTTGTTCCTGTCTCTGTGTTAGTTTACACTAGTATAGGCTGTTTCGGTTTTTGTTACGTTCTTTTGTTTTTGTAGTATTTGTATTGATTCGTGTTTACGTTTGTTCATTAAACATGGATCGCAATCTACACACTGCATTTTGGTCCGACTCTCTTTCACCGCATGAAAACCGTTACACTCCCAGTCAAAGGAAGTTAATGAATTTGCGGTCAGCGAATGG
>NW_027016291.1:0-10141 GCF_036934945.1 Oncorhynchus masou masou
TGTGCAGCCATCTTCATCGACCTTGCCAAGGCTTTCGACTCTGTCAATCACCATGTTCTTATCGGCAGACTCAGTAGCCTTGGTTTTCTGATGACTGCCTTGCCTGGTTCACCAACTACTTTGCAGACAGAGTGCAGTGTGTCAAATCAGTCAGGTTTCAAGACTAGTCATTCAACTGAGACTGCTCTTCTCTGCATCACGGAGGCGCTCCGCACTGCTAAAGCTAACTCTCTCTCCTCTGCTCTCATCCTTCTAGACCTATCGGCTGCCTTCGATACTGTGAACCATCAGATCCTCCTCTCCACCCTCTCCGAGTTGGGCATCTCCGGCGCGCCCACGCTTGATTGCGTCCTACCTGACAGGTCGCTCCTACCAGGTGGCGTGGCGAGAATCTGTCTCCTCGCCACGCGCTCTCACCACTGGTGTCCCCCAGGGCTCTGTTCTAGGCCCTCTCCTATTCTCGCTGTACACCAAGTCACTTGGCTCTGTCATAACCTCACATGGTCTCTCCTATCATTGCTATGCAGACGACACACAATTAATCTTCTCCTTTCCCCCTTCTGATGACCAGGTGGCGAATCGCATCTCTGCATGTCTGGCAGACATATCAGTGTGGATGACGGATCACCACCTCAAGCTGAACCTCGGCAAGACGGAGCTGCTCTTCCTCCCGGGGAAGGACTGCCCGTTCCATGATCTCGCCATCACGGTTGACAACTCCATTGTGTCCTCCTCCCAGAGCGCTAAGAACCTTGGCGTGATCCTGGACAACACCCTGTCGTTCTCAACCAACATCATGGCGGTGGCCCGTTCCTGTAGGTTCATGCTCTACAACATCCGCAGAGTACGACCCTGCCTCACACAGGAAGCGGCGCAGGTCCTAATCCAGGCACTTGTCATCTCCCGTCTGGATTACTGCAACTCGCTGTTGGCTGGGCTCCCTGCCTGTGCCATTAAACCCCTACAACTCATCCAGAACGCCGCAGCCCGTCTGGTGTTCAACCTTCCCAAGTTCTCTCACGTCCACCCCGCTCCTCCGCTCTCTCCACTGGCTTCCAGTTGAAGCTCGCATCCGCTACAAGACCATGGTGCTTGCCTACGGAGCTGTGAGGGGAACGGCACCGCAGTACCTCCAGGCTCTGATCAGGCCCTACACCCAAGCAAGGGCACTGCGTTCATCCACCTCTGGCCTGCTCGCCTCCCTACCATTGAGGAAGTACAGTTCCCGCTCCCGAGCCCAGTCAAAACTGTTCGCCTGGCCCCCAATGGTGGAACAAACTCCTCACGACGCCAGGACAGCGGAGTCAATCACCACCTTCCGGAGACACCTGAAACCCCACCTCTTCAAGGAATACCTAGGATAGGATAAGTAATCCTTCTCACCACCCCCCCTTAATGATTTAGATGCACTATTGTAAAGTGGCTGTTCCACTGGATGTCAGAAGGTGAATTCACCAATTTGTAAGTCGCTCTGGATAAGAGCGTCTGCTAAATGACTTAAATGTAAATGTAAAATCGGAGGGCATGCTGTCCGGTCCTCTGGCAGTCTCTATGGGGGTGCCACAGGGTTCAATTCTCGGGCCGACTCTTTTCTCTGTATATATCAATGATGTTGCTCTTGCTGCAGGCGATTCCCTGATCCACCTCTACGCAGACGGCACCATTCTATATACTTCCGGCCCGTCCTTGGACACTGTGCTATCTAACCTCCAAACAAGCTTCAATGTCATACAACACTCCTTCCATGGCCTCCAACTGCTCTTAAATGCTAGTAAAACCAAATGCATGCTTTTCAACCGTTCGCTGCCTGCACCCGCACGCCTGACTAGTATCACCACCCTGGATGGTTCCGACCTTGAATATGTGGACATCTATAAGTACCTAGGTGTCTGGCTAGACTGTAAACTCTCCTTCCAGACTCATATCAAACATCTCCAATCGAAAATCAAATCTAGAGTCGACTTTCTATTCAGCAACAAAGCCTCCTTCACTCACGTCGCCAAACTTACCCTAGTAAAACTGACTATCCTACCGATCCTCGACTTCGGCGACGTCATCTACAAAATAGCTTCCAACACTCTACTCAGCAAACTGGATGCAGTTTATCACAGTGCCATCCGTTTTGTCACTAAAGCACCTTATACCACCCACCACTGCGACTTGTATGCTCTAGTCGGCTGGCCCTCGCTACATATTCGTCGCCAGACCCACTGGTTCCAGGTCATCTACAAGTCCATGCTAGGTAAAGCTCCGCCTTATCTCAGTTCACTGGTCACAATGGCAACACCCACCCGTAGCAAGCGCTGCAGCATATGTATCTCACTGATCATCCCTAAAGCCAACACCTCATTTGGCCGCCTTTCGTTCCAGTTCTCTGCTGCCTGTGACTGGAACGAATTGCAAAATTCGCTGAAGTTGGAGACTTTTATCTCCCTCACCAACTTCAAACATCTGCTATCTGAGCAGCTAACCGATAGCTGCAGCTGTACATAGTCTTATTGGTAAATAGCCCACCCAACTTTACCTACCTCATCCCCATACTGTTTTTATTTATTTACTTTTCTGCTCTTTTGCACACCAATATCTCTACCTGTACATGACCATCTGATCAGTTATCACTCCAGTGTTAATCTGCAAAATTGTAATTATTTGCCTACCTCCTCATGCCTTTTGCACACAATGTATATAGACTCTTTTTTCTACTGTGTTATTGACTTGTTTATTGTTTACTCCATGTGTAACTCTGTGTTGTCTGTTCACACTGCTATGCTTCATCTTGGCCAGGTCGCAGTTGCAAATGAGAACTTGTTCTCAACTAGCCTACCTGGTTAAATAAAGGTGAAATAAAAAAACACAAAAAAAACACATGGTCACGTTGTACAGCACCATTATAGCTATTAGCAGGGCTATATTTGGGCCTTTATGAGCTTCGCACTATTGTCCCAGCGTTTCTCTCCCTCTAAAAACAGAAATAAATATTCTGGCCTTTACAAATATTATTTTGGCCATTATTCAGATTACGATCGCTCACTTTCATCTTTTGAAAATGAAATAACCGCGAAAATATTGATATATGTTATCAAGTAAATGGCACAGTCATATAGCCCAGTACATTAGATCAAAATAAATAAGTACCAACATTCTTTCTTTAACTTATTTGGGGTAGGGGGCAGTATTGGGTAGCTTGGATGAAAAATGTGCCTAAATTAAGCTGCCTGCAACTCAGCCGTAAAAGCTAGAATATGCATGTAATTTGCATAGAAAACACTCTAAAACAGTTTGAATGATGTCTGTGAGGTATAACAGAACTCATATGGCAGGCAAAAACCTGAGAAAAAACAACAACCAGGAATTGGGAAATGTGAGGTTTGTAGTATTTCAGCTCAGCCCCCATTGAAGATACAGAGTGATATTAGTTATGTTTCACTTCCCAAGGCTTCCACTAGATGTCAACAGTATTTAGAACCTGTTTTGAGGATGAGGATTCTACTCTAAAGGAGGGGCTCATACAGGCTCTTTGAGTTTGTGGTCTGGCAGAGTGCCACAGCCTCGGTCTGGCGCGCTCACGTGAAACGTAGCTACATTCCACTTCATTTGTACAGACAAAGGAATTGTCCGGTTGGAACATTAATGAAGTTTTATGTTGAAAACTCTAGTCATTGGCGACTCCATTACCCGCAGTATTAGACTTAAAACGAATCATCCAGCGATCATACACTGTTTACCGGGGGGCAGGGCTACCGACGTTAAGGCTAATCTGAAGATGGTGCTGGCTAAAGCTAAAACTGGCGAGTGTAGAGAGTATAGAGATATTGTTATCCACGTCGGCACCAACGATGTTAGGATGAAACAGTCAGAGATCACCAAGCGCAACATAGCTTCTGCGTGTAAATCAGCTAGAAGATGTGTCGGCATCGAGTAATTGTCTCTGGCCCCCTCCCAGTTAGGGGGAGTGATGAGCTCAACAGCAGAGTCTCACAACTCAATCGCTGGTTGAAAACTGTTTTCTGCCCCTCCGAAAAGTTAGAATTTGTAGATAATTGGCCCTCTTTTTGGGACTCACCCACAAACAGGACCAAGCCTGACCTGCTGAGGAGTGACGGACTCCATCCAAGCTGGAGGGTGCTCTCATCTTATCTACCAACATAGACAGGGCTCTAACTCCTCTAGCTCCACAATGAAATAGGGTGCAGGCCAGGCAGCAGGCTGTTAGCCAGCCTGCCAGCATAGTGGAGTCTGCCACTAGCATAGTCAGTGTAGTCAGCTCAGCTATCACCATTGAGACCGTGTCTGTGCCTCGACCTAGGTTATGCAAAACTAAACATGGCGGTGTTCGCCTTTAGCAATCTCACTAGGATAAAGACCACCTCCATTCCTGTCATTATTGAAAGAGATCATGATACCTCACATCTCAAAATAGGGCTACTTAATGTTAGATCCCTTACTTCAAAGGCAATTATAGTCAATGAACTAATCACTGATCATAATCTTGATGTGATTGGCCTGACTGAAACATGGCTTAAGCCTGATGAATTTACTGTGTTAAATGAGGCCTCACCTCCTGGCTACACTAGTGACCATATCCCCCGTGCATCCCGCAAAGGCGGAGGTGTTGCTAACATTTACGATAGCAAATTTCAATTTACAAAAAAAAAATGACGTTTTCGTCTTTTGAGCTTCTAGTCATGAAATCTATGCAGCCTACTCAATCACTTTTTATAGCTACTGTTTACAGGCCTCCTGGGTCATATACAGCGTTCCTCACTGAGTTCCCTGAATTCCTATCGGACCTTGTAGTCATAGCAGATAATATTCTAATCTTTGGTGACTTTAATATTCACATGGAAAAGTCCACAGACCCACTCCAAAAGGCTTTCGGAGCCATCATCGACTCAGTGGGTTTTGTCCAACATGTCTCTGGACCCACTCACTGTCACAGTCATACGCTGGACCTAGTTTTGTCCCATGGAATAAATGTTGTGGATCTTAATGTTTTCCTCATAATCCAGGACTATCGGACCACCATTTTATTACGTTTGCAATTGCAACAAATAATCTGCTCAGACCCCAACCAAGGAACATCAAAAGTCGTGCTATAAATTCACAGACAACACAAAGATTCCTTGATGTCCTTCCAGATTCCCTCTGTCTACCCAATGACACCAGAGGACAAAAATCAGTTAACCACCTAACTGAGGAACTCAATTTAACCTTGCGCAATACCCTAGATGCAGTTGCACCCCTAAAAACTAAAAACATTTCTCATAAGAAACTAGCTCCCTGGTACACAGAAAATACCCGAGCTCTGAAGCAAGCTTCCAGAAAATTGGAACGGAAATGGCGCCACACCAAACTGGAAGTCTTCCGTCTAGCTTGGAAAGACAGTACCGTGCAGTACCGAAGAGCCCTTACTGCTGCTCGATCATCCTATTTTTCTAACTTAATTGAGGACAATAAGAACAATCCAAAATTCCTTTTTGATACGGTCGCAAAGCTAACTAAAAAGCAGCATTCCCCAAGAGAGGATGACTTTCACTTTAGCAGTGATAAATTCATGAACTTCTTTGAGGAAAAAATTATGATTATTAGAAAGCAAATTACAGACTCCTCCTTAAATCTGCGTATTCCTTCAAAGCTCAGTTGTCCTGAGTCTGCACAACTCTGCGTGGACCTAGGATCAAGAGAGACGCTCAAGTGTTTTAGTACTATATCTCTTGACACAATGATGAAAATAATCATGGCCTCTAAACCTTCAAGCTGCTTACTGGACCCTATTCCAACTAAACTACTGAAAGAGCTGCTTCCTGTGCTTGGCCCTCCTATGTTGAACATAATAAACGGCTCTCTATCCACCGGATGTGTACCAAACTCACTAAAAGTGGCAGTAATAAAGCCTCTCTTGAAAAAGCCAAACCTTGACCCAGAAAATATAAAAAACTATCGGCCTATATCGAATCTTCCATTCCTCTCAAAAAATCTTAGAAAAGGCTGTTGCTCAGCAACTCACTGCCTTCCTGAAGACAAACAATGTATATGAAATGTTTCAGTCTGGTTTTAGACCCCATCATAGCACTGAGACGGCACTTGTGAAGGTGGTAAATGACATTTTAATGGCATCGGACCGAGGCTCTGCATCTGTCCTCGTGCTCCTAGACCTTAGTGCTGCTTTTGATACCATCGATCACCACATTCTTTTGGAGAGATTGGAAACCCAAATTGGTCTACACGGACAAGTTCTGGCCTGGTTTAGATCTTATCTGTCGGAAAGATATCAGTTTGTCTCTGTGGATGGTTTGTCCTCTGACAAATCAACTGTAAATTTCGGTGTTCCTCAAGGTTCCGTTTTAGGACCGCTGTTGTTTTCACTATATATTTTACCTCTTGGGGATGTTATTCGAAAACATAATGTTAACTTTCACTGCTATGCGGATGATACACAGCTGTACATTTCAATGAAACATGGTGAACCCCCAAAATTGCCCTCGCTAGAAGCATGTGTTTCAGACATAAGGAAGTGGATGGCAGCAAACTTTCTACTTTTAAACTCGGATAAAACAGAGATGCTTGTTCTAGGTCCCAAGAAACAAAGAGATCTTCTGTTGAATCTGACAATTAATCTTAATGGTTGTACAGTCATCTCAAATAAAACTGTGAAGGACCTCGGCGTTACTCTGGACCCTGATCTCTCTTTTGAAGAACATATCAAGACCATTTCAAGGACAGCTTTTTTCCATCTACGTAACATTGCAAAAATCAGAAACTTTCTGTCCAAAAATGATGCAGAAAAATTAATCCATGCTTTTGTCACTTCTAGGTTAGACTACTGCAATGCTCTACTTTCCGGCTACCCGGATAAAGCACTAAATAAACTTCAGTTAGTGCTAAATACGGCTGCTAGAATCCTGACTAGAACCAAAAAATTTGATCATATTACTCCAGTGCTAGCCTCCCTACACTGGCTTCCTGTCAAAGCAAGGGCTGATTTCAAGGTTTTACTGCTAACCTACAAAGCATTGCATGGGCTTGCTCCTACCTATCTCTCTGATTTGGTCCTGCCGTACATACCTACACGTACGCTACGGTCACAAGACGCAGGCCTCCTAATTGTCCCTAGAATTTCTAAGCAAACAGCTGGAGGCAGGGCTTTCTCCTATAGAGCTCCATTTTTATGGAACGGTCTGCCTACCCATGTCAGAGACGCAAACTCGGTCTCAACCTTTAAGTCTTTACTGAAGACTCATCTCTTCAGTGGGTCATATGATTGAGTGTAGTCTGGCCCAGGAGTGGGAAGGTGAACGGAAAGGCTCTGGAGCAACGAACCACCCTTGCTGTCTCTGCCTGGCCGGTTCCCCTCTTTCCACTGGGATTCTCTGCCTCTAACCCTATTACAGGGGCTGAGTCACTGGCTTGCTGGGGCTCTCTCATGCCGTCCCTGGAGGGGGTGCGTCACCTGAGTGGGTTGATTCACTGATGTGGTCATCCTGTCTGGGTTGGCGCCCCCCCCCTTGGGTTGTGCCGTGGCGGAGATCTTTGCGGGCTATACTCAGCTTTGTCTCAGGATGGTAAGTTGGTGGTTGAAGATATCCCTCCAGTGGTGTGGGGGCTGTGCTTTGGCATAGTGGGTGGGGTTATATCCTTCCTGTTTGGCCCTGTCCGGGTGTCCTCGGGTGGGGCCACAGTGTCTCCTGACCCCTCCTGTCTCAGCCTCCAGTATTTATGCTGCAGTAGTTTATGTGTCGGGGCTGGGGTCAGTTTGTTATATCTGGAGTACTTCTCCTGTCCAATTCGGTGTCCTGTGTGAATCTAAGTGTGCGTTCTCTAATTCTCTCCTTCTCTCTCTCGGAGGACCTGAGCCCTAGGACCATGCCCCAGGACTACCTGACATGATGACTCCTTGCTGTCCCCAGTCCACCTGGCCGTGCTGCTGCTCCAGTTTCAACTGAACCGCGGCCCTAGGACCATGCCCCAGGACTACTTGACATGATGACTCCTTGCTGTCCCCAGTCCACCTGGCCGTGCTGCTGCTCCAGTTTCAACTGTTCTGCCTTATTATTATTCGACCATGCTGGTCATTTATGAACATTTGAACATCTTGGCCATGTTCTGTTATAATCTCTACCCGGCACAGCCAGAAAAGGACTGGCCACCCCACATAGCCTGGTTCCTCTCTAGGTTTCTTCCTAGGTTTTGGCTTTTCTAGGGAGTTTTTCCTAGCCACCGTGCTTCTACACCTGCATTGCTTGCTGTTTGGGGTTTTAGGCTGGGTTTCTGTACAGCACTTTGAGATATCAGCTGATGTACGAAGGGCTATATAAATAAATTTGATTTGATTTGATTTGATTTGTTAAAAACATCCTAAAGATTGATTCCATACTTAGGTTGGCATGTTTCTACAATGCTTTGCTACAGATGCAGGTTCGATACCCTTGCCACCGGAAGACCCATGAGGCGCCTTTTGGTTTTAATTTAGAATCCTCCAATCCTCTATATGTAATTATTGGCAGAGAGTAACGTCATATTTTTGTATATACTGTAGGCGACATGAGTCTCACTAGTGTTGAGTAATGAGCTATTAAAAGTTGTGTTGCTTATTTATTTAAAGAGCATATTGAAGTTAGAAGCAATAGGATTTGAAGCAATAGCTTATAACTATTTTAGCACCGTTTCGCGCTGCTCTGAGACAAGCATGGGGACTGGTCTTGATAAATCAATGAGATTTTTATTTTCACTGAATCTACGTTTTTATATTGGTTAGACTACAATTATACAATTAGGGTGTATATATGTTTCATTCCACCCTAACAGCAACGCAGAGGGTTTTTAATTTCCCTTGGAATAGAAACACCATAATATTAATTAGATTAATTAAGCAAAATATCTTAAAATCAGTCCCATACACTAAGTTCTTACAAAAAAGGCTTTAAATTATCTTAAAGCCCTAGGCTTGACCTAATGTTCCTCTATTGAATTCTGACTTTGAGTTTCTTGTGGATGGCTCTGCCTTGCGAAACAGCAAGGGTGAACCTTTAGTAAGGCTATGCTGTTGTCACCGCTGTTCAAACTGTGGAAAGTGCCAGACTTTCCCCTCATTTGTCTGCTCAGGCAGCAGAGTTATTTGGTTTGACCAGGGCATGTATTTTGGCTGAGGATTACACTGATACTGATAATAGATATGCATTTTGTGTTGTGCACTATTTTGTTACATTGTGGAAAATAGAGGATTTCTTACTTGGTCTGGAAAAACTATTGCTCACTGTGATCTTGTCTCTTCTCTGCTGATGGCCGCTCAGCTCCTTCAGCTTTTGCAGTGGTTAAGTGCCAAGCACACACTTCTGCAAAGGGCAGTGTTTCTCAAGGGAAGGCTAAAGCTGATTGTATGGCCAACCTGGCTGCTTCCTGTTCTATTTCCCCCTTTCTACAGATGGCAACAGTTCCAGTTCCCACTAACCCTTTTTCTCCTAATGATTTTGTTATTTAGCAGGCAGCATCTGGTGCGACTGAGAAAAGGCAATGGGCTGAACACGGTCACAAGGACACCTCAGCTGTATGGCTTGATGATTATAATAGACCTGCCATGCCTCGTTTTACCTTCCAATAACTTGCTAAATTGTCACATGGTCAAGACCATAAATCAAAAGGGGGCATGGTGGATTTTCTAAATAAATATTGGAGTACAGTAGGATTTACTGTTTTTACAGAAATGTATTGTAATAAATGTGATCTGTTGGACTAATAATGTTGGATGCAGCATTTCAGTAACCCCCACATCCCATCCCAGGCCAGAAAGGTATTTTGAGCACTTTATGATGGACTTCATGGAGTTGGCCCCTTGTAAGGGGAACATTAATTTTTTTGGTAATTGTTGACATATTTTTTTTTAAATGTTGTAGCTTTTCCTTGCAGGAGAGCTACAGCAGCTGCTGTGGCAAAGGCTCTTCTGAGAGAGATCATACCAAGGTGGGGTCTGCCGTCAAAAGTCTTCTCCGACAATGTTTGAGATTTGTGAATGAAATTGTTCAGTCCCTGTCAGAGGCTTTACAGAATAATTTGAGAACCCATTGTGCCTATCATCCTCAATCTGTGTGTTCGGTAGAATGGGCAAACCAAACCCTAAAAACTAAATTGATTAAACTGATTGGTG